>NC_065517.1:10881443-10885990 GCF_006386435.1 Epinephelus moara | reverse complement strand
CAAAATCCCCCCCCCCCCCCCCCCCCCCCCCAAAAAAAGATTTTCTTTGTATAAAACTTAATGTTGATACTATTTATGGCCACTACTTACATTTTATAATTGCATCTCTTTAGAGCAGTTTCCCTTGTTTGTGGCGGAGTCCGCCTTTCCCGCAAGGGATTCAAGCTTTAGTTCTAACTCAGTTCCACTAGATTGCATATATTCTGAGGTGCTCATGGTCAGGAGTGAGGATTTGGATTACACTGCACAAGTTGTGTGAGATTTTTTAAATTGTTGTTTTGATATAGTTTTGCTGCTGTTAAACATGGCCCCCTATGACATTAGTTCATCAAGAATTTCCTCCATTTATGCAATCTTTGTTCACCCTGGAGCATGTGAGAAAAATACTGTTTTGTTTTTTTCATAAATTCAATGTCACACGAGGTGACTAATTGATACGCAATTGGTCATTTAGGAGGTGAAGTGCTCCTTTAACCCAAGGTCATGAATGACCTTCCATGCTCAAGGACAACGCAGCATTGCAAAACCATTTACTCATGTTAATATAAAGATACACGCATTCACAGAAAATTATGTATGCATGTACTTGATGTAATGACAAAACCCAGTGCACACAAGCATTTCATGTAATGTTGAACTGCGGGGAACTTTGTAAAAAGAATTGTAGTAATTGATTTTATCAGTAATTGTAATTTGAATTGCATCAATTGCTGCTTGGAAAAGATGCAAAGTTACAATATTTAGGTATGGGAAAGTAACCAACATTTTTTTTTCTTTAGGTTGATTGTATGCTACATGGTTTGGTAACAGCAGATTTAAAGAGTAGAACTATAACCATGTCTGATAAAATATGGCATCTAAAAGGTCATATTATTTGATGAGTTCAGTATCACCGTGTTCTTCTTCAGGGGTTCACTGTGCTCAAACTGAAAAACTTGCTGCTGCGTATGCAGAAGGGTTTAAAAGTTATGAACGGTCAAAGCTTTTTTGTTCAAAGCATATTGACCCTTTAAGTCTTGCTTGTAAAAACACAATTAAACCCTTTTAGCCTATGATTTGTTTGTTGCGCTATAAATAGAAGCACCAGTTACTCTCTTAGTGTTATATATCAGACAGAGTCAGAGGTATACACGTCATTTGGCCATATTTTTAAAACACATTTGCTGTTATCACCAGGAATCACATTGTTACCAAATCAACCAGGACTGAAATCCTTAAGATTATAACTTTAAGGTTACTAAAACTCATTTTAGAGGAGCAGAAGGATGACGTCATTCACACACTTCCATGGAAGCATTTGAGATGCTTCAAACAAACACAAGACCAGAGGGAACGAGGAGCATCAGAGGTTTCCCATCATACTCAGTGTGTGGGAAACAGAGAGAGGGAGGTCACATGCTTACTAGAGGGCGAAATGAAGTAAAATATTCAGTGGTTACTAAAAATAACCCTGATCCCAGAAGCTCTTTAAAATTATATTCTTATGTCTTGTATATTACGTGATAAATATTTCATCATCAGCTCTGTGCAGTTGCTCTCTGCTGCTCTGCTGCTTTGAAGTTTCTTTCTATTTTACTTGACCTTTGGGTGCTCTTGCTGTGAGAGTGGTGCTGATGTTGTGTGTGGGGATACGACAGGAGGTTAGAGAGTTGGATTATGGTTTCGAAAGTAAGTTACTCTAAGCTTTCCAGCCAAGGCCAGCAAACACACATCATTTTCTATGCTGTATTTGGGGATTGCCAACAAGACATAGAGAGTTATTTCAGGCATGCATGGTTTCAGAAATGAAAATCCTGGAGCCAATTGCACCAGCTGTGTAAAATTCAAACTTAGCCAATTTATAATGAAAGTTTTTACTGAGTAGAGATGTACCCATCGCTAAATTAAAAAGGGTTTCACCACACAAACTCGTTCTTACATAGAGATTAGTTATTGAATTAAACCCACTATCCACCAGTCATACAGGAATGGCGAATTCCATTTGACCTGGAAAGTCAAAATTTCTAGAAATTCCAACTGGAACGGCCCTGAGGTTGAATTTCTGGCTCAAAAAGTTGGAAGAACCTTATCAACCCCAACCCCAAAATCCAAGAACAGTAGTGAAAGCTGTAGTAAATATGTGGTTAGTAGCACTTCTGTCTGTCGTGAAATCAGTCATACGCACAATTCTGTCCAACATCTATCTGTGGACATGTTGCTAAGGTGTTTGTATGCGCAAATTACACCCTGCCAATCACTTGGCCCCTAAAACCTATTTTTGTGAAACATATTACAGCTTGTGATGCGACAGTGACTTCCTGTTTACACATTTGAATGTTTTTGATTGGATGGCACTACAGATGTTCCCTTAGTATTTAATCTTAATGGTTATAAGAATAATAAGTGCAACTCGAACTTGTTCATTTTTTGCATAGACAATCTTAGAAGAATCAGATGACAGTTTGATCTTTTTTAAAGCTTGAATGGGTACGAAACTCTCCTGGTTTGATTTTTGTGTTAGAAAATAACTGAAGCCACTGAGGCTAATGTAGTAATCAGAACCAATCACCAGACCAAACTGACAGGAAAAAACAAAGTTATTTGTGAAACTATCCAGAAGATGCTGTTGTTTTGTTAGGAACATTGTGATTATCATGAGATAATTTTCATTCCATCAAGAAAGATCCCTCTGTAGCTTCTTCACAACTCTGTTAATCAACTGCTAGTGGAAAAGCAAGCCCATCTTTACGGTAATATGATCACTGTTGGAGGTTTAATGCATTCCAGGGGTAATTACAAGTTATTACATGCTAATTCATAATGATTGTATTAGTGATTTCCGAGATTGAGTTAGAGAACAAGACAACATGATACAGCTTGTTGCTTTAAATTATGAATTACAGATACAGCAGAGGGAGCAAAGGCAAAAGACAGCAAAAGAATAGAGAAAAAACAAATAAAACTGTGTCCCTCCAGCAGTTTTGTTGACCTGCCTTGAAAGACAGATTTTGAAACAGACTTTGCCTGAGGTTAGAGACTTAAAATTGGTATATTGTCTTTTCCCTTAACAGATTTATTCCTGCATTATTGCTGCGCCTCTGTGCAAAAAAAACAAACATTCAAACAAAGATACATTTCGACAAATGAATGCAAGGATCATGGATCATGTTTTGAGGTAGTGCTACTCCATTGTTTAGTTATTGTAGGAGTGAAAGCTTTTAAGTTATGGAGCATGCATGTTATACATTAGGTCACTGTAGCTGTTGTCTAGCACGGCTGTAGTCCATGCATGAAACGAATATAGGTATACTCCTTCCATAGCAAACCAATTGTCAGCCACATTTTCTAAAGAATTCTGTCCATATTAAATGATTCGTAGCAGCAAGTTGAAGAGGGGTGTGGTGATTGGGGGATGTGGATGGAGGTGTAGCACATCTGACTTTCATGCAGAAGACTGGAGTTTGCATCCTGTCACAGACCTGCAATGAAAGTTTGCTCTTTTACTAATCACTAGTCCATACCCATTGGTAGCTTTGTCACCTTCTACCTATGCCAATCCTCAATGCCTATGTGCAGTTTCACATAGATTGACCATGTCAGTGAGTAGAAAAACGTGGGACAGACAGAATGACTGACTGACAGAATGACACACTGACAGTTTCCGTGATTATGTACAGCATACCATACCATGACTTGGTCATACCAAAAATTAGAAAAAAACCCCAAAAACATTCATCCACAGGGGGAGCCACAGCGATCGGTCCCATTTTAGCCATTTTTAAGCATTTTTCTGTTGTTATAGCGCCAACCAGTTGCCAATTACATATCTACCAAGTTTAGTAAAAATCGATATGGCGGTTACTGTGCGTTCACACCAAACGCGATGGACGCAATGAACGCCACAAGTTTCCATTCAAAATCAATGTAAATGACGCGATGACACCCGATGTCGCTTCGGGCGACGCGTTTCAGGCGATAAGAACGACGCGATGAAGCGATGACGCGTCCATCGCCTCATCGCATGTGTCACTTGAAGTTGAAAAATTTGAACTTTTCAAGCGAAATCGTGTGACGCTGTGCCACGACATCCAATCAGCGTTCATTTTCATAAAGAAATTATAAGCAACTAACCGGAGACAGATGGACAGGCACTCCGCAGCTGGGATGGAGCGGCTGTAGTTGGTGTCCAGGCGGGAGATCCAGCATCAGCCTGAAGTACCGCTGGAAACGACCGTCATCCAGATGCAGCTCTTGCAGGAGGTGATGATATTCACCCAGCTGTGTGCGTTTCTGGAGGATATTGTGAACCCAGACACGGCAGCGTTTGGGTCTCCGATCCAAATCAGATGTCCACAACAGATAAAGAGCAGCTACGGTAGTTAACTCAGCCACGGTTGACGAGAAAATAGCGGGAGGTGAAGAAAATTGTGGGAGGAGGGTTGCGTCATCGCAATTGAAGCGACGAAGCGATGATCAAAAAGGTGACATTTGTGATCAAGCGACGCGATACTCGCGTTACGGGCGATGACATCGCGTCCATCGCGTTTGGTGTGAACGCACAGTAAGGC
>NC_065517.1:10800089-10880953 GCF_006386435.1 Epinephelus moara | reverse complement strand
TGCGATACTCGCGTTACGGGCGATGACATCGCGTCCATCGCGTTTGGTGTGAACGCACAGTTAGGCCTAGATAAGAAATTAGCTCTCTAGCGCCCCCATTTTGTTTGATGGGGTCAATAATGGAGGGGTCCCCTCAGATTATGTGTGGTCATGTGCCTACAAAGTTGCGTGGTGATCGGTGAAACCCTTGAGATGTTATACACCTTTATGTGATGAGCCACGCCCTCCCTAGATTATGTTCACCGAGTTTCATGCAGATCGGTCAAACTTCCTAGGAAGAGATCAATTTTAAGTGTTTTTCAAAAGATTCAAAATGGTGGAAAATGTATATAACTGGAAGTTATGGGTTCTTGGGGCAAATTTGTTCCTCATGAGGAGAGGCATCTCTGTGCAAAGTTTCATGTCTCTACGACATACGGGGCATGAGATATGCCCATTCAAAGTTTGCAATTTCAATCGGTTGCTATAGCGCCCCCCTTTGGCCAATTGATGTAATATTGCTTCATTCGCATCTTCCCATGACCCTCTACCACTGTGCCAAATTTCACATGGATTGACTAAGTCAGTAAGGAGAAAAACATGGAACAGACAGAGTTTTCGTCATTATATAGTAAGATAAATACAGTCTTCGCCTAACGCTAACCAAGTGTTTTAGTTGACTGATCCTAACCATAACTTAAAACCCTTGTTTATTTTAATTACCCCGAATCTTTCACAATCCCATCGATATTGTAGAAAATGACAATTGTAAAACCGTTGACATTAAATGTAGTCCAGGCTTTTGCAGAACAGTCCAATGATAAAGTTCTTGTTTTGAAAAACAGTCCCTTTGGACAATGCTACAAAATCCTACATAACATTAAACAACCACATTTTAACATTCAGTGCCAACTATTTTGCAGCCAAATAAACAGCATGGCTCTGGGTCAGCCCCCTGCTTTGGTCCAGAGGGAAATGTCCCAACAACTACTGAATGGATTGCCCTTAAATCTGCTACAGACATTCATGGTTCCCAGAGGATTTGTCCTAATGACTTTGGTCATTCCCTGACTCTTCCTCCAGTGTCACAAGTCAGTCAAATTTTTCAGTTATCCTGTAAATGATCTCTATATACTAGATGAATTGACACAAGATTTTGTGCAGACATTCATGGTCCTCAGAGGTTGAATCTAGCATTAGCACAAGGTCAACATTTTTGTTTTTATTGACATATCTTGACAACTGTTGCCTGCATTGCTGTGAAATGTGGAGTACATTTTCCTGATGCCCAGAGGATGAATTATTAAAGCATCAATCTCCTAATGATTATCTAGAGACATCATCATGTCAGATTTTTTATTTGTCCCATACTTGAGTTTATGGTTAAAAACAGCAAATCTCATGACAGCCTTATCAGCCTTAGCTATACTTTGTGTTTAAGTGCATCCTACAGACTCTTAGTCTTGTTAAAATATTTATACCTACAATATCCTAGTAATTCCTAGTGGTACTGGGTTGCCCCAAGATACACAAACCCCAAAACTCTAATATCCACTTGTTCAGTGATGACATTATACTTACCAGTAAGAAATAGCAGAGATTTGGAAATACAGAGACATCACTACAAAAAAAGTCTGACAGTCTCAGCTATTAACTTGGTGAGTCAAAAACTGTAAAAAAAAAAAAAAAAAAAAAAAAAAAAGGGCTGAAATAAGTTTTATTAAACCAGAATTATCTTTATTTGTATGAGAGTTTAGTGAGTCTGTTTGATGCCTTTATACACTGAGCGTAGGTCTGAACCTTGGCACCAGGGCACGCTTCCCTTTTTCACTATTTCTGGTCAAAATTGAAATGGAAGGAAATACTCTGTGCACTGTATCGGCTCATGAAATATTGATGCAAAAAATGTATTCTGTATGCAACAACACCCTCTAGGTCTCCACTTTCTTCTTGGGCATGAGCTTTGAAGCCCTGTGAGTTGGTGTTCGCTGCCAGCCATCTGTATAGGAAGAGGAGCAGGTTATATTTAGACCTGCCTTGCATTCATGTGTAGACACCCACCAGGGGAATCAGAGCTACTATCAATACACTTCCTGTCTGTGTCATTCATAGGCTTACTTACAAGCTGCTTCCTGTGGGAGCTGATCATATGCAAAGCCAAGGGATGACTTAAGTAATCTTTCAAAGATATGTATTTGCATTTTTCCTCCAGTCTGTAACTGTTGAAAGATCACAGTTCAATATATGACATGTACCCTTGTCACGCATACCGGCAAGCAGTTTATTTATAGGTATCTTTATACTCTATGCATTGAATCACAGAGAAAGGATAGTCATCTGCAATTAATCCAAATCTGTGCTCAACAGGCTGGAAGGTCTTTGAGTTAACATGAACCTTGGTGGCTCCCTGGAAGGCTAATTAAAATCAGTCCCAATAACAGGCAAACAAAAGAATTGAAGACTTGTTAAAGGGGAAGCAAAGAATGTATAATCAAAGCGTGGGATGTAAGGTGCAGGCATCGAAAGATCGGCTGTTTAATGAGGCAGAGAGGGCGAGAGTCCAAGTTGAAAGAGGACAAAGCTGTTTGTTGAAGTTGCACAAAGGCTCACTGTGTTTATTACTTTTGTTTACTGGCCTATAAATATATATGTTTATATATTTTTTATGTCCTCCATGCAGGAGATTTTTACACCACACCTGCTTATGTTTATGACTGCCAAAGATTTTACTTACACTAGGCTGTTTGTTTGGACAGTCCAAGTCTTGTGTTGCTTTAATGAAAAGATGTCAGATGTGTTTATTTGAGTATTGGAAGCAGAGCTGTTTTTATGTACTTCGTGGCAAGTCCAAGTCAAGTTTCAAGTCTGTCAGAGGAAAGGCCCAAACATATGAGCATTTTATACGACCCAAACAGCTCAAATAAAGAAAATAAAGGTGCAGCATGGCAGTTAGTCATGAGACAAGAGTAAGTAGTAAACTGTGTTGACATATAGGCTAACCTGCCTATACCAGCCAAGATAGGCAGCTTGTTGACTGTCAGATTGGCTGACAGGCTGTCATTGCTGGCTAACACTTTGGCAGTTCATTTGCCTGCCACAGTAGCTTGCCAACCAGCCCTGCAAGTAGTCACTACATGACCAAACCTTCGGCTGGACCTATTTTGCAAGGACGAGCACAATTAATGTGGCAGTGGCACTCTAATGGTGTGACCAAGCCTAAAACTGAATTTATGCTGTAGATACCTACATGTAAGTTTTGATGTGTTGTTCAGTGTCAGATTTCACATGTTGATATTAACTTTAAACAGGTGTATTAAACGTAATCGGGCAGTAAGGAGCTCCTTGCAGTAACTCTATTTAAATAATTTCATTAACTTTGTGATACGAGTTACGATGGGAAGTTCCACCTTTTTTCATTTACTGAATATTGAACTATTTCTTGTGGTTGTACCTATGTTGTTTCATCTCTATAATAGTGTGTTGCTATTGTAATGATTACTCTAAAAAAAAATCTCCACCAGCATCAGAAACCTGTCACAATTACAGTTCATGCAGTCTCCACTTGGTATCTCTGTAGCTGCCATAGTCTTGACGTGTCATTACATTCTTGAAGAAGAGGATATCAGCTACGCCACAGCCTATGGTGTAGCTACTGAGCCTTCACACATAAATTTGTCATAACCCCTTAGTACTGAAGTATGTTTATCTTTAATTCAAAGTCACAACTTAAAGAACAAATTGCTTCAAATTTGGCACACATGTCCACTTGGACTCAAGGATGAACTGATTAGATTTTGGGGTCAAAAGTCAAGGTAGCTGTGACCTCATCTGTCTCCTTCTTGTGAACGCAATATCTCAAGAAGGCCTTTAGGGTTTTTGTTTTCTTCAGATTTGACACAATCTTTCCCCTGGACTCAATGATGAACTGATTAGATTTTGGTAGTCAAAGGTCAAAAATCAAGGTCACTGTTACACTGCATCAATTTCATTCTTGTGAAGAGGATATCTCAAGAATGCCTCAATCTAAAAGGTCAAGAGTCAGCTTCACTGTGACATCATAATGTTCTGCATAAAACACTTGATTTGGCTATTACTTAACAACATTACTCCAGACAATGCAAGTCTGTAGGAAGTCAAGTCTAACAGCTGTCATGTCCAAGTATTAAGTCTACAACTCTGATCTGAGGTCATTGTTCCAGCAAGTGTTCTTTTATTCAATACCAGATGCAGATCTGATGAAAAACTGTGGATATGAAAACTGTGAGGAATTTAGGTTATGAAGAGGATATTGCTAAAGTTAATAGGGACCTGTTACGCTTTTAATTATTTTCTGTCATATATGTAACGTTACAATCCAGAGTTTCAAATAATGAGATTAACATATGTAAAAGGAATCTCTGTGAGCAGAAACCTCAGGCTTCAGAGCGCTCTTAATTTTCTGTGCCAGCTGCCTTTTCTACTTTAGAGACGAGCAGACGTCAGCTCATGACGGATATCTTTATATAGTCATCTGCTCCAGGCACGCAAGGCGAGTGTTTACATTATGTAGCCTATTCTAGTTTGAATACATGCGAACGTCAGGGAAACGTGTGATCTGATTGCTAATGTTGTTAATTTCTCCCTGATTTTGGACCATATTCCCACCAGAACATGTCCAGTTGTAAAGAATTCAGTATAGAATTTTTAATTGGTAACTTTTCACAGCAGAAAGTCCCGTTATACTTAGTCATTCCTCTGCTGCAAGTACACTGCTACATGTAGCAAAATGCTAATGTCAGGAAAACATCTCAGATTATATTTCTGTTGGAACATGTCCAGTTGTGAACACTTTGGTTTAAACGCTTTTATTGTTTGTTTTTTGTTTGTTTGTTTTTTTAATGGAAGAGAGTGCCACTGAAATTGAGCATTTCAGACAGAGAGGAAATACAGCTGTTTCAGCACTGACAGTATGAGGAAAAAACATACTTTTGAACATTAAAGCATGTAAACATGTTCTGGTATAAACCCAAATTTTAAGTATGAACCTGAAAATGAGGACAATAGGTCCCCTTTAATGTAATAAAAGTGAATGTCCTCAAATGTCTCCATGGTCAAACATTGTGCAGTTGTTGTTATTTTTATGATACTGGAATTTTTTACTTTCCCAGTCTGCTTGAAGCAGACAAACCCTCTAAATCCACAGTCACCTCAGCACCAGTTGTTCTGCGGGTTTCATGGTTGGGGTCTTATGTGGGGGTGCCTCATTCCTCAGTAATCCCCCCCCCCCCCCAGCCCTGGTCTGAGCCATGACCCTCAGTGTCTTCCCCTGCCATGTGATGAGCGCGGCAAGGACCTGTGGGTGCAGCCGCTGTAAATCATCGATCCCAGCTGCACTCTTGGATCAACAGGAGGACAAGCAGGCTTTTGTAAAGTGTCTCTAACTGATTCTCCAGGGTGGTGAACACACTGGTTAGCCTCTTCTCTGGTACATGCTCGAGCTGCATCAATTTTCTCCATCTTGTATTGAGTCACACACTCTGGAGATACCAGCACAGGGAGCTTGGAATTCTCTTGGACACCTGTTGTGATTCACTTCACGTTCATATGTTTTTTCTTATTTGTTTTGATGTTTTGTTTTGTTTTTTTGAATGTGAGACAGGCAATTGGGGTTTGTAATTCCAGAGGCAAAAGCTTGAAATAAGGTCAAATAAGGTTGTTGTTTAAAGGACAGCCCACCTCTGACAATACCCAGTTTATAATATTCTAAACTGACTCCATTTAAATGAGAGGTTAGTCATTTTCAAGTAACCGCTTTGGTCTTTTTTCCTCCCTTTAAATCTCCAGAAATCTGAAAGTAATAGTCAACTAGAAACTGTGTTACATGTAAGTCTTTATACTGCTGCTCATCCAGGCATATTTTTCATTCTGCTGTTTCATATAATCCAACGTTTGTCTTGTAAAACCAAACCAGGAAACCACATGTCTAAAATGATGATCCCCTGCTGCAGCTCCTCTCATTCCAGATGCATTTGTATAATTTTTCAGCTGGATAAATAGTTACTTAGAGCTGCCTGATTTTGTTATGAATGATCGGATTTGCGCAGAACCTACTTGGCAGAATATCAGTGTGTGTTCCCAATTTGTCAACACCCCCAATATCCATCCCTCCGTTGCATCTCCATCAGTGTAGCATGGGGAGAATATCCAGCAGTAAAGGAAATTATGCTTTGAGAAGTCAGTAAGAAGTGTAAAAATCTGAGGTTATTCATCAAAATGGATCCATAGAATCCCACTATTTACCTAACTGAAACAATAGGTGTGCTGAGTGGTATGGCCAGTTTATCTACAAGAGTTTATCAATCAAAACCTCAAGTAGGTCGACTGTTTCAGACTGAGATGTCTCCTCAGCTATCAGGTGGATTCTCTGGACTTTGTGTTGAGACATTAATGGTTCCCAGAAGATAAATCCTGCTGACTTTAGTGATCTCCTGAGTTTTCCTTTAGCATCACAATGAGGTTAGCATTTTTATTTTGAGTAAAATACTATATCCCCATACATTTGATGGATTGCCATGGAATTTGTAATTTGCAAATGTCTGTTCACAGAAATACATGGAATAACCACAACCTTAACTCTGCATTAGAAAAGTCAATTACGAATGATTGCTGTTTTTAACATGTGGCTAAAATTGTGAAATAGTCACAGTTTGGTTAGGTTTAGGAAATAAAATACTTTGTTAGGTTTAGGAAAAGATTGGGGTTTTGGTAAAAAAAAAAAAAAAAACCTGGCGTAAGTAGGTCATACATCATGTAGTCATGCCATGTAACGTGATGTAACTACATGAAGTATGTGGGTATGTGAAGTTCAAATGACTCTAGGTTGACTTTTGGTTGGACACAATCAGTGATCTCTCCTGGGTGAAAGTTCTGAAAGTTTGTTTAACCCATCCACCACTCCAGTCTCCTCCCTACACGGATTTTCTTGCTCTTTCTACCACCTTTCATTTCATGTATTTCTGTAAGACCATGCTTAAATGTTCGTCATTCCTCAGGATGAATTGTTATGGCTTTGCTGATCCCCCAATTCTTGTCTAGTGCTATAATAAGGTCAAAATTCAGTTTGTCAGATACCTTGGTTTATGACACAATATTGTGCCTGCAAACATGACAATCCCATCAGCCTTAGCTGCACGTTTTGTTGTGCTAATGAGCAAATGTTAGCATGCTAACACACTAAACTAAGTACCAGTGATGATGGTAAACAATACTGCTGAACATTAGCATGTTAACACTGATACTGTAAGCATAAGCTCACATTAACATTCAGCTCAGAGCTAAGAGCATCAGTTGTCTCCACAAATGCCCAGAAACAACTTACATTTCAGGAGCAAAGGCAGAAGAAGTGTCACATTGTTATTGAGCCACGGGAGAAGATTGGATGGGTCAACTAAACTCATGCCTAAAACTAACCAATCCAACCAACAAAGGCAATGAGTACTAGCCAATCAGAGGGAGAGTAGGGCAGGTCATGCCTTAGTCATCCTAGATTTTAAAAAACAAAAACACACTGGTGAACCACAGGGTGGGTGCTATGCCTCCCTGACAATGCTGCTCCAATATTAGTGGTAACCACTGTATGAGAGCAGTGCAGAGCTGCTAGCCAATGGGATACAGAGGTAGCATGACTTCATTCTCTGCTCAGGATGTAATTACCATATCTGTTTCATAGCTAAAAGCTGTTAGCTGCTACATTAATGCTGTGAATGTCGTATACAAAACCTTTAAACCTGTCAGAAGTTGAACATTTTAATCAAAGCCTAGGTCACATTGAACAGTAAAGAATATCTGCTTTTATTTTCTGAGTTTCTGGTGGAAGATAGAGAAGTAAAGGGACAGAAAATAACCCACGCACTTGTTTTTCATGGAGTTCCCAGTTGATCTGAAAGCCCGAGGGTATTTCTCGGCATGCTCAGTAGGAGTTGTGTTGGGAGTTGTTCCAAAACCAGAATAAATTAATCAGAAGCTCACATAGCTTCCTGGCCCATGAGGAGCAGCCGGTGCTATAATCAAAACAGGGCTCAGAGGGGTGCACTGTGTTTCAACGGGATCATCAGGAAGAAATCAGCATCTCCACTTATCACACCAGTCACAGCCGAAAAAAGCCAGCAAACTCCAATAGACATCCTAATTGGGTGATGAAGCAGGAGTTTTGCTAACACTTTGGAATTGCATCATTCAGTGTTAACCTGTGCATTACTAACCATGTCTCCTACAGATTACATTCAGTTTACAGGTGATTTGCATCAGCTAATATATTTTGTATGAAATAATGCTGATTGGATTACATTTTATTGTACCCGGTTTCAAAATCCTGTGCTTTGCACACCCAAGCATGACCTTGGTTGGAGTCTGTTGTGATTAATATGATTTGTGCCACTATTCCAGCATGTCTTGAGCTCCCCACCCCCCACTTAGTGGAAACAGATAATGAAACAGGAATCACTCAGAGCCAAAGAGTCTTTTCAGTCTGGGAACAAGAAAGCTATTTTATGGCACAGACACGCTTGTCTGCAATGATGAAGAATGTCCTTGTAATCCTCGTTCTTAATTACACCACAACATAAAGGAGATATATCGCTGTGTTTGAACAACAAGTGGAGCATTCTCAGACATAACCACAGTGACCCAGTGATATGTGTGGCACTGTTCATCACTGCCATCCCAGACACAGAAATGCACTCAGAGGACTACACTGACTTTGTGGTTTAAATCTACTTTAACACCAGCTGAGAGACACAATGGCAGACATTTATCATCAAACAGTTTGGTGCATGTTGCTGTTTGTGCGTCTGTCTATGTCATAAACACATGTAAAAAACAGTGGAAACATTACAAAGAAGGGTGTCAAATGGCCTCAATAATTAAGAGTTCCAAATGTTTTCTGATATCTTCCTGTTCATTATTTATTGAGTTGTCAAATATTGATGCATGCAGGAATCTACTGTCCCCCCATGAGCAACCATATGTGGTTTATGGGAAGGGGGGAATGTGTCCCTGGATATCTGGGCCAGAAAATGGAGCCGTTTTGATGCAAAAACTGTGCAGAGGAAAATATTTAGTAGTCATAAAGTAGTCATACAGTAAGTCTGAAAATGGAAAAAATCTGGGAGTATTACCAGACCTTTGTAGCCCGTTCCTTATCCCGACTGCAGGCTAGAGACTGAACATTAGCTGCTACTGGCATATCATTTGAATCTCTGACTGCATAGGTGTAGATTTCAGAGGGTGAGGGGTTACAGGGGACATGCCCCCTAATATTTAGCACATGTACAGTAAAGGCCAAAATTGGTCCTTAACAGTTCACCAGAAAGTGTGTTTGGTGCTCAAATTTGTTTGGTGGAGAGACAAATCCACACGTCTTCATATGTGTCCCCCCAATTTTGAAACAAAACCTAAGCCCTTGTCTGACTGAACTGTTTGCATCACTTTAGGGTGTATAAGGGCCATTGTAAGTTTACAAAAAAGGGAGCCAGGTGTGGGTGTAATATTCAGCTAAAAACCTCAGAATTTCCAAGTTTAAAGTTGTAAATTTCCAGGATAAAAACTCAGATATTCCCGAAGATTGAAGTGGTAACTTGAGAAGAAAAAAAAGTCATACACTTGTCAAAAATTATCTGAGCTTAAAAGCACAAATCTACGTGAAAAACCAACCAATTAGAAAAACCATTAAAGTCAAGCCTTACCGGAAACACATATTAAAGCTCTATTGGTATAACAACAGGCCGTGTAGATCTCTAGTTAATAGTAAGTAGTATTGTTGGAAATGGCTAATTGATGCGCAGATTTGCATATATTAGTACACAGGTTGAATAAACGCCCATGGTTTTGTAACAGATGCATTTATTGATTGATTGTGTAATGTATATCGCTTGAGTCTGGTGTTCATCTGTTCTCCTGTGATATGGGTTAATAATGTATACTGGTTTATGTCTCAATAGAAATATTTCTTAATTGAGGAGTACAGTGCAAAACTTACGCTAAGCTAATTGTAAAAGTAAACTGAAATCTGTCTGTGTCCTGCACAAATTAACCTCTGCCTGTTTTTCTTCTTTTCTTCTGTTTTTTTCTTAGGGTGTTTGGACAAAAGAGTTCCTCAGAGGATCAGCAGAGGTGGGTTTACACACTCAAATTTAGACACCATTAAATATCTTACAAAAATAATACAATCTTAGTCTTATTTGATGCAAGGTTCTGCTCATTACATCTTATTGGTGTACCGTACAATTAAGTGCCACAGCAGCTGCTTCTGTGGTGTGATGAAGTTAATCCAACTTCGAAAAGTAAAGTAAAGTGGTTCCTTGGGGGAAAAAAATTAAATTTGTGACTTTCATTTCAGAGAATTTCTGAGCTTTTTGGCCCAAATGTACGACTTTATGATCTCAGAGAATATCTGTGTTTTTATTTTGTAAATTTACGACTTTAATCTTCAAAATTCTGAATTTTTAATGGAATATTGCCTCCCTCCCCAGTGGCCCTGACACACTTTTGCAGAGTTTCATTGTGGGTAATGTGATAGGAAAATAAGAAAATGTGTAAAATGAAAAGACGATATCTGGTCTGCTCGAGCACCAACCTCCAGGGCTGAAATATGAAGTAAAAGTGCCAAAAACTGGAGTTCCTCGAATGGCCACTTGAGGCTGGCTCCAAAGGCGAGTCAATCGTCATAGACACCCATGTTAAAATGGCCAACTTTACAGCAGAAATTTGTTTACAGCCTGCCCTCCAACTGTGGGCTCTAACGGTTCTGTACCTCACTCGTTTATATTTCATTGCTTAGAGTTATGCATAATTGAGGGCGGGGCCACTTTGAGCGACAGGCTGTCTGCAGATAGTGTCCTCAGGTTTACAGTCAGCCCCACCCTCTCATCTAAATATGGTCACTGCTGGCTCCAAAAAAACCAAGATGGCGACAGCGGAAATGCCCGACTCGTAGCTTCAAAACAGGAGTCCACAAACCAATAAATGATGTCACGGTAGCTATGTCCACTGTTTTATACAGTCTAGGGTTCTGGTCCATCAATTTTAATACTTTTAAACTGTCCATGGGGGGTTTGATAATGTTATTGGAGTGCAGTGGAAAGTTATTTAAGGATACTAGGCTGCTGATGTAAATTCCTTGTTTAAAATTTTCTTAAAATGATATATTCAATACTAAGAAGCCCTAAGGTCTCATTTGCCCGAGCAGAGTCATTATCTGAGTCAGTGACACAACACAGCAGTTCTGAGAGCCACTCAGGACCATATGGCAGATGACACGGGGCCTGTATCGTTTATCTGGACCTGTGTGGGAGGGCAGATTACACTGGCCTTGTTGTTATCTGAAGTCTCGATAAGAACGCTTTAATATCCTCCTCCCAAAACACAGAGAGAGAGTAGAGAGAGACTGGCTGGGGAATAGTGGTGGAGGGTAAGTGGGAAGGAGATCGTTGCCAAGGCAACTGGTTACTCAGCGACAAGCTCACCATAGAAATCCACTCATGTTACATCAGTCTTATTACTCCATCGCTCCCCTCCCCCATCATATCAGAGAGCTGTTTCAGTGAGCAAGAATCAAATGGGTCATTAAAGTCTTAATAAACCTAATTTCTTTTAACCAGCCTCATGTCTTTATACAGACGCCTACAGCCTCATCAAACTCTCCCCACTCTGAATACACCACGACTCCAGCATTAACCCAAAGGATCCAGCTTGATAATCTTTTATTCTTTCTTTTTTTTACGAGCCTCGAATCAACAGGAAAAATTTTGGCATCTGAAATTGACAAATTCTAAGCGGCCTTCACTCAACAGTTGTTTTGAAGGAGCTGCATTTGTGGTATTCTTCGCTTTAAAGAACAGCCACCTGCAAGGACTGCTTTGCTTGCAAGGGCTGAATAGTATTTAGGTTACCATGGAAACTTGGGGAGCAAAACTGAAATAAAGGGAGTGAGCGCAGCGGCCCTTTACTGGGTGACAAGGGAGTGATACTCTCTTTGTAGAGGAGAGGAATGTGAAAGGCAGCCTCATCTGTATTCCGGCGCATGAACCAACCCAAAGATATCCTATGCATAATTGCAGTCGCCCAAGGCTACTTTAGAGGTAGAGGGATTCTCTGCTTTCCCTCTGCTCCATTTAAAACTTCAACACTCCATCTCAAGTTATATTTCCAATAGAGCTCTTCCTGGACAATTAGCAGATAGGGTAACAGCCCTGCACGTAAACCTGAAACTTGTCACGGAGCGAAAAAACAGCTTCTCCAGACGTCCAGGATACAAGCCACTGAGTGGAATAATGAAGTGTCTCAGTCCCTCCCTGGAGTCTCCACCATTTAGTCGACGAAATGTAGTTACAGCACAGAACTTTGCTGAATGGTGTCTGTGCAGCTAATTGGAACATTATCATGGACTCAGGACATGTGCCTTTGTTAGCTGGATTTGAGTCAGCTTTGTCTGCGCCCTATACAAACCCAGGGCCCTATAGGAGTGATCTGATTGGACGAGGAGCTGCATCACTTGGATTTGACTGCTGGCACACACGCAGAACACTGAAATGTCAAAACATCTTGCCGTGCCAAGAAGCTGTGCTTGTTGATGTTATTAAAATTACTGTGACAATAATCAGACATTGTTTACTATGCAGATGGCAAGTTGCTGACTTTGTTCCAAAGGTGAAATTCATTTAATGAATTCAATTCAGTTCAATTAATTTGCATAAGAAAGCATATTTCAGGTGGCTTTTACCAGCCAGAGGAGTCTAATTGATCCTGTTAGAGCCTCTTTTCAGTGTTTTGTTTTTTTTGTTTTTTTTTCTTCATTTGAATATTTTATTATTTTAAGGGTCAGTGTAATTAATTCAAAATATTAAAAGAAAGTTCTATTGTATCCAAACTTGCAAACTGTTGGTTTCATATGTCGAGTTTTTGAGATATAATCTGCAATTGAGATTTCAGCCTGCACCTGTGCTTACAGCACAGAAAAATCAACCTGCTCTCATTCCCATCTTGTCGAATAACAACGCTTGGTCAGTGGCCCTGATACTGATAAGTCAAGGCACCCTTTAGCGGCAGTATAAGACACACACAGAAATATTTTTTGGACATTTTGAGCAACTCCCACAGTGGAAAGTAGCCAGAACATCTGCATAGGGCAGGTAGGAGGGGTGGTGTATTGGTCAAACAAACTCTGGACTTTCACCCAAGAGACTGCTATTATAACGTTTCAAACCCTAATGTTTTTTAAACCTAACCACATACTTTTGTTGCCTAAAATTCAGGAAGTAAACCTAAAATTGCCGTGTTTTTTTTTTACCTGTTGTAAGTTTTTTTTTTTTAAAGAGACTGCATGCATTTAGCAAGTGAAAACTGTACATGTCTTGTGTTTATTTTGAAAGAAATGATGCATGCAACATCCTGAAATTGATAAGCTGTCCCTGAACGTCCATAACTGACTCTAGAGGGTACCTCAAGCATCAAAGTTTGACGCGTAGGACCAAGCATCAGTATTTGACGAGTTGTGACAATGTGTTGGAAAAAAATAGTGGTCATCCACGCGTCCCCGCTAAATAAGTAGCGCTAAAAGCTTTGTGACAGTGAATACTCGCAGGGCTTGTTAGTAAATTAGTAAAGCTGGTTAGCTAACCATTAATATGCTAGCCTGTCAGGAACATGCTAGCGCCAGTCAGTTTCAAGATTGTGTTCAAGCTAGCTAAATTGCTAACTGGCCACAGCGACAACAATAACACATGGTTTACACGAGACATATTTATACCATGGAAAGATTTCTCGTGACTGTCTGCTAACCATGTCTCTGTTGTGGAGCAGTTTATACACTAGTAGAGGCAGTTTAACCATAAACGGATGTTCCAAAGCAGCGAAAAAAGCTAAGATAGCTTCCTGCTAAAAATGGGCAATAGACTCATTTTCCATTGCCAATACAATGAGTATGCCTGATGTGTCATATTTTTGGTCACCGACGCGCCAGAAAATAGGTTAGTAAGCAGCAGAAAACAGCATGGAGACCAGTGAAAATGTTACAGTTCTTACTTAGTTTTTATACCTCTTACTTATCCAGTCTCTCTTTAAAACTCAGTGCTGACTAAATTTAACCTATGTCCAAATGCCGCTTGGACATGGATAGTATTTTGTGGTGGGACATCATTGCATCATGCCAAAAGAGGGGCGAAAATTTGCATGTTCACCTTGGTATCATCTTCCCATCACTGTGGATTGGAGCTGTACGGATCCAGAGCCAATAAATCTCGACTGTAGAGGCATTTGTCCCAAGAATAAATATCGATTGTAACCTTTCCCATTAAATACAAAAGCCAGACGTTAGCAGGTGTTAGTGAGTATTTGTGAGTACAACTGTGAGGCTGACATGAACAGTTTTTCCCACCAGGCCTGAACGATATGACATTAACACATTATTCTGGAAAATCCACAGACCTCAATGTCAAGATTTATCACGGGAACGGCTTTCTACTGAAGAAACCGTCCCCATTCAAACAGTGAGGTCTGAGGAGAGTCAAAGGGACACTGTTACTATACAGAGGTGTTGATGTTGACTTTTTACAGCTTGGTTTTCCAAAGCTGTGAGTGCCACAACAAAAATCTCAGAGACGAATATCTAAAAACAGCAGCAATTAAACCCTAACACTATCTGCAAGGCTAGCTAAAATGACCCCTTAAGGCATAAGTAGTTTAAGCATTTTAACATATCTGCTCCACACACAGAGAGCCTGTCAGCTTGCTCTTTTCACAGCTACTCACAAGTAGAAAAACACATCTGTGTTAATCCTGGTCTGTGCATCAGTGGCCCCCACACAGGAAGGGCAGCGTAGTATTACCTCATCCCTAATCGCATTATTCAAATGACTCGTCCTTTCTCCAAACATCAAGCAGGCCATAGTGGCCCCCCTTGTTACTGTACACCACAAAGCATTACTGGTGCTGCTGTAGGAAGGATATTCATTTTCACGTTCCTCCACTGGCACAGTTGCTCTGCAGATATGATAACATGTAATAAGACAAAATGATCAGGCTGGAATTGGAGCCACTTGAAGCCAGCAATTGTCCCGGTCTGGAGGCGGGTCATGAGACTTCTTATTTATTATTTTTCTGTTTTCACATAACAATGAAAGTGAGGCAAATAAACTAAAAAAACAAGTGCAGGTATTGAGTTGTGAAGAATCGTCTTCCTTTGGTCGACTCCAGCTGAGGTAAACACAGCCTTGAGGAGGGAGCCAACTGCAGAGGGAAAGCCGGGGCCCAAACAGGAACATCCATCCCGGTGATAACAACACACAGATGCCTCAGATTCCAAATATTTTCAGTGTGCCGTATTAAATGGACGCATTGACGTCAGGGCCAAACACAGTTACTTATCTCCTCCTGTACCGACAACTGGAAGTGCTCTGTCCTGATGTTGCACTTCAAGACCTCCGCCTCCCCCTCCTCCTCCTCCTCCTCCTCCTCCTCCTCCTCCTCCTCCTCGCTGCTCTCCTTTCTCTCCTACTTCACTTTCCCCTCTGTCCCAGCTCGTGGTTGACCTGCAGGGGGTAAATGGGTGACCCCTCTACTTTCTCTGGACACAATAGCCTTTGATACCCAATGGTGGGAAAGAGAGCAAAAGGGGGCTCATTGCACATTCAGCTGAATTTGGGCAGCCGGGGCCGGAGCACTAGCAGCCCTTAAATGGATGCTGCCATTGATGGTTAAATCAATTCGGGATGGTGACAGCGTAGCAAGGCTCCAGACTGTAACAATTGCAGATTACAACAGTACTACGCCCCTCCCCCAACATACCCCCCCCCCCCCCCCCCACTGCCTTTTTAGATGAAGTGTGGGGACTTCAGAAGGGTTTAGAGGGGTGGGGTTGGAGGGCGAAGGGGGGACTTTAGACAGGCGGGGAGGGTTTAGGGTGACAAAAGAGAAAGATCTCCTGTGAAAGAGAAGAGGGCGAGAGGAGAATAGACACATTCGGTGCAGCCGAATGCACAATGCTGTTTCACTCTTTTCTGAAACGAAAAAAAAAAAATGCCGGCGCAAAACATTACTCAGTGATGAGAGAGCTGCTCCACTCAGCTGCTCTCCGTCCTCCTCCTCCTTCGCTTTCCTTCCCCTTCTCGCTGCTGCTCACACGCATTCATGCATGCATACCAGCACACACACACACACACACACACACACATAGAATACATTTTTTTTTTCTCTTTTAGGTGATTTGAGGGTGGGGGCGGGGGTCAGTAAGGTTTAAATCCCAGCCAGGGACTTTTAGTGCTGGATGGGTGGTCCTACATTCATAGTGTGGGTTGTGACACAGCAGGTTTGCGTGAATTTTTTTGTGGTGGGGAAGTGTCACTAGGTTTGCACAAGAAAAGGCTCAAGGCTGCCCTCTTCAGATTAAAACTGTGAAAAACAAATGGGAGTTCTGCATTGCCATCTCAGCGTTCTTCTCCGCTCTACTCTGCTGTGTGTGGTGTTGGAAAGGAGACGAAACGATAGAGTGAAAATCCACTGTCATGACTTTAAGATTTACACAATTTGCCATGTGTTATATTTACTACCGTAAATATTTTACATATTTTACATTTTTAAAGAGTTTTCATTGCAGATGCAGAAACACACCGTCATGCTACAAAGAAGCAAGATGGCAGTGTGTTTGTGTGTGAGGGGGTATTGGCTGACAGATGCACTAGAAGCCAGAGGTGGTCCATGGTTGCCATGGCGACTGTGTGGGCTGAAGGAGCTGTGAGCATATTGAGTATGCATAAAACTGGTCCCCTGAGATCTCTGAGTGGATTTAAGATGGCTGTCAGAGAGAGATCTGACTGGGCTTTCATTTGCTGTGATGACAACATGAGCTGTACTGCAGAAGGATTATAACTTCATCTTATTTGGATTTTGAGGCGCTGTGCAGACAGTTTGCAAGAGATGAAGCCTAGCTCCCTTTTTAGTCAAAGATCTGTTGATGAATCAAGTGTGGATGCGGCTTCCTTTCATCTACAGGACGCTTTTATTTCAATGCCTCTCAGCAGAAACGTAGCTGAACTCCTCCTGTTGAACGCTGCCTTCGCCCAGACCCCCGTTGCCATGGTTACAGTAACTATGTGACAAAGCAAAGGAAGTGGATGATATGTCTTCCAGATGTTGTCTTTCCTAACCCTTACCCTTCCTTACAGACGGGAAATGAAAAGCAAATATTTCAAATGTGCTGATTTTCAAAATTTTCATTTGAGTCCAAATAAGCAAGAAACAGTTTGCCACTTAGATTTTCTTTTGACAGTTTATAGCAACTTTGCCATAATTAACTGTTTTTATGTGTGACAGTAGCATGTAGTGTTCTGGACCATTTTTTATGTTGATAAAATGTGTAGTGACTTGCAAAACGTCAGAGTCAGAGATACATCTACACTGATAGGCCCACCCAACCATATTCACTGCAAATTTGGTGTGAAATTTGTCAAAAAACAATCTTTCTAAGTTATTTTCTTTCTGTCTGTGCCCCTATCCTTCTTTTTGTGTGTGTGTGTGTGTGTGTGTGTGTGTGTGTGTGTGTTTCACTGTCTTAAACCTGCCCTTCCCCTGCTAGCCAGCTACCAGCTACAGCTGCATTCTCCAATGTCTACTTCGAAATGTAAGACTATCCAACACTGCCTAGTTTTTTACAGTAGAAGGCTATCATAAAATATGCTGACAGCAACATACACCCTGCTACACATTTTACAAGGTGAAGTCATGGATGTGTAAAGAGAACTGGATGCAGTGCTGTGGGCGGGGCCCTATTCATTCCTATGAAAGCTGCTCAGTGGCGCATGAGGCCAAAAAATGTTTTACATCCAGGGTATAAAATTAGTCTGCATTGTTGCACCCATAGAGCAAGGGCACTGGAGAGTGTGCAGCTGAGCAGCTAGCTTCTGGTTTATCCCTCTGCTTATTTGAGTGGTGATGAAATTATTTCATCATGTGGCTCTCTAGATTTTCAAAGTGTTATTTCATACAAAAATAGTGAAAGAAATCATTTTGCAGGGCTTGAGACACTCAAAAAAATGTATCCACTGATTTACATTTATAACATGTGATGGACCCGTACGGTGTAATTCCACTGTGTGGCCACTATATCAAGTTGACTTCAAAGTCTGACATATTTCTTGAGGCCTTTGGTGAAGTGGGTAAAGTTAAAACAGAAGTAGTCAACCCAAGGTGAGTACATTAGCAATAGCAGCTAATGATACATAAAAGGCACAGCGGTCGCTAACTCCTGACTGACAGGAATTACTGCAGCCCTGAGCTGTTTTATTTACAAGCTCATGTGCTTACATAGTATAGTTGTAAATCGAATGAAATCTCAGCTGAAATAATATTAAATTGTTGTTGAATTGCACTGATATGTCTTTACAAATTTTGGGTGTCGATTGTAGCTAGCCCTGTTCCATGACTAACGTATAACATTGGCAAATGCATACTAGCGACATTACCATCTTCATCGTATCTCAGCTGAAGCAGAAACGAAAGTGATAAGACGTTCCCCCATTTTGGCAACCCGGATGTACGAAAGGGGTCGGAACAAAGGATTTTATCGGTCAAACATATCTGGCAGGCATAAATACACTTTAGTTGAGGTCTGTCGGAATATTTGTGCCACTGCGCAACTGTTCCGCAGGGGGGTGCGAACCCGCTTGGTGCTAAACAGTTTTAAGACTGATCATCAAAAAATAAGAAGAATGTGTTTATTTATTTATTTATTTATTTATTAAGAATCCACAAAATTACACTAACTGGTGATAAAGCAATCTCTGGAAATTTCTGGATAAGATGCTGTCCGCTGGCCAAGAGGACACTATAAGCTTTCATAGATGACTGCTGGTGAAGGTGAAAGAAAAATAAAGAGCCATGAAAAGTAAGATTTATTCTAATTAAATATTGATTAAAATGCAATTTCTTAACAGTATTCGTTGTCTCCTGCAGAACCTCATTATGACTGTATACAGGATACAGACAATTCATCATGAAGATAAATGTGTGTTCATCTGACAGCAGCTGCTGACAGGAGCTCCGCTGCCACGGAAACATACAGCAGGGGAATAACCTCTGCATTAGCAAAGGCTGCCTCTTCCATTCAGTTTGTTGGCAGCGGTCAGAACCAGAGCTACACATCAAACAGCCTGGCCTCCCATTCAGCCCGATCCATACTGTTATACTTATGAATTCATTAAGCCCCTTTTCAAACCACCTCCACACCACTTCACATGCTCTCCAGGACTCTTTCCATCCAATCACAGGGATAAATGTGTGTGTTTGTGTGCATGTGTGTTCTCTGCGAGCAGGACTGTGAACAGATGTGGCTGAGATTGAAATTTGTGCCAAGTAATATACAGTAGTTGGAGCATTTAGGCTTTGCTGGAGTCTGAAAATGCAGGAAGGGTAATTTTTTTTTGGTCCTTTGAAAATCTGGATGGGGTGTTCTTTGGTTGAAATCAGGCCCCGCTAGGCTTGAGAATGTCATAAATGAGGTCCCTTGTGGCAAGAATGAGATAAGTCTGGGAGCACTCCACTTTGAACTTGAGAGAGCTGGAGCCTAGCAGAGCGGCAGTGTGACAACAGAATGCCGCCTTCTCTGGCGTAGTTGCGCCTTTTATTTCGCTTCAAACACTTGAAACCACATGTAAGAAAATACTCTTCATTGACAAGTATGTTTGTAATGATGCAAGCGCTCTTCGCAGCTTGTTTTTACTGGGGCCAAACTTCTCGTGCTTTCAAGTTATTGAAATTATAAATTTCTATTTTGGCATTTGTAAAGTTTCCACTCACGAGATTAGCACCGACACAACTGGTTTTCCCCGACATTGTGTGCCAACTGAGGCCACCTGGATCTACCTCCCCTGAGTTCCAGTCTGCTGCACAGGACTATTTTTTATTGCACATAAGGATCATGAAAGGAGCCTTTCATCTGCAGGGCCTGTCTTGAACATGAAAAAGTTGCATTCACACTTCTGTGCATTGCTAAAACAGCTGTTAAGTTATCCTTTTGTGAAGAGCCGCTTTTTATCATCTCAAAGCTCTCACACAAAACCACACTTCCCTTTTATGGAGAGAAAGAAACTTATTGAGCTGAGTACCCCGAATCCTTTTCTTTCTTCTGTTTGCCTGCCTGTTAAGAAGAGCAGAGGAGCTTAAAGGCTTCATGTGAACCCTCTGCTTCTTATCATCATGCCAGTGTAGATTTATAGAATTAGGCAAATGATTGAAAGGTTTAGGTTTAGTTCTCACATTCGTCACTTGTCAGCGTGTCTGTTTTGTGGGTTGAAGGAGAGATTACTCCTAGGCTTGTGGTTTCTACTCCAGGATAAAGATCCCCCTCCTCCTTCCTCCTGTACCTACTGTATCTGTAGTGCCTCCCTGGATTCCATTCCACTTACTAAAGGTATGACCCGCAGGGCCCAGCTAACATCGCCTAAGCTCTTTGAGGTGTATACATTTACAGTACCAAGCTGTTGTTCATGGATCACTTCTCATGTTAAGTGCCATAGGCTAAAGTCAGCTTGGCTTCTCCACTCGAGTATTGTGTTACATGCAATACCATCTCAGCACTTAGAAACATTTTGACTGCAGCCCCTAATGCTTTTTATTTGGACTGTGAGACCTTTCAAAGAGTTCTGTCCTTGCTTCGTCTTTGACTGATGTTCAATTCTAGGGTGATTTTTTTTTTCTTTACCTGCACAGAAGGTGAAAATACCTCTGCAGTCCTAAGTAATACTTACAGCCTTCCTATAGGGCTAGATATGGCTCCAAAAGGTCCACCTGGATGATAGCGCAGCCTGTTTGTAGCCTGAGAAGGAAAACCTGAGGTGAGCACATTGTTCACTGCACTACTTGCTGCTGCTCGTTAATGCCTAGTTCACACTACACGACTTTAGTCCTGATTTTTTGCTCACTTATAGATTTTGGAGCTCCCTGACAAAGGCAAATCAAAGGCAAATCAGCGTTGGCTCGGCACTCAAGCATTATGTGTGAACTGGCAGAGACATGAGCTGAGAGCTCGCAGATGCATGACAGCTGATCCCAGATATATAGCATGCTGAATATCTGGACTTGTCGGGAACTTTGTCAGCGAGCTGCAGCCAATTAGAGGACAGAGACAAGTGGCATTATGGTGCTTTCCAAGGTGTGTATGTGTGTGACAGAGACAGGAGAAGATAAGGTGGAAGGTGGACTATTGCACACATTGTTTCTGTAAGTTATTATCCTAATGACTTTCTTGGAATGCTGCTTTGACTTTGGTGTTTTCTAGTAAGCACCCCCTGACCCTGGGTTGGGGTTGGACCCACAGATCACATGACCCACTCATCAGGGATACCTCCTGGCGAAACATCTTGTAGTGTGTGACTCCCTGTTGCCAGTCATGTATCGTGAAAACCACATTAAGTTAAAGACTCCCAATTTCAAGTTGTGTAGTTTGAACAGCACAGCGATGTGAGGACTTTGAAAGTCATGTAGTGTGAACTTAGCTCCAAGCTCAGAAATATATGTTCCCACTAACAGTTACATAAAGGCTTACACCCCAAGTACTGGGGCCGCAAAACTGACCGTGATTTAATTAGGCAAAGGAACAACCCTCGCTTGATAGCCGTGGATTCAGCTCATTAGCAAAAGAAATCTCCATGACATTAGAGAAAAATTTGCTTTCACAGGCCCAAGGGCAATGTTCCTTTTGACTGCTCTCACACAGTCAGTTCCTCTGTCCACCCTTTCGCTTCCTCTCTGGTCTCGTCTGAGCAGACAGCACTAAGTGGTCATGACAAATATCACATCTGCATATCCATAGTTCCTAGTTCGGCTTCTTTCATTGCGCGCACTAAAGATGGGCGCTGGACCGTAACATTTGCAAAATGCACTTTTTCCGGTCATCTCACCCATAGTCTCATCCAGGCTTCCAGTCAGCATTAAAACTGGGGAAACCCTAAAACTAGTTTATGGAATCGGCAAAAAAAAGTATTCTGAGAAAATGACTTAATGTAATCTAAGTGTGGACTTGTAACTCTAATCTGACCTCAGAATCTCAACCTCAACCTCTTACCTTAACGTAGTTAGCGTGAACATGTTTGCAAATGATTGCCTGTTGCACACAGAACAACATTTGCATTCATTTTGAGGAGAGACTGTGTCCCCCTGACAACTCTAAGGGCTCATTTACACTCAGCTTTAGATACAGAGACAGAGATGAATGGAGCCTTTGGTCCGTTGTCTGCGTTAATTTTCGTCCATATTTGCGCACATTTCCTGAAAGCTTATGGATACGGATGAAACGGAGCACTATCACCAGAGAACATAGGGGCAATGTAGCGTAGTTCAAGCGAGATAACCACCACAGGAGATAACAAGGACATTAAAATAATGGCGGAACGGAACGAACCAGTAACATAGTGAAAAGAATGCTCTATCCACATTTAAGGATGTAACGTTATATGGCCACACAGACCACCACCATCTACAATGCTGCCCACTTGAAATGTACAATATTACAACTTTTTCCACCGTCTTCTTGTGTTTTGTTGTTTGAAACTTTTGACTCTGCCCGCTAGTACAATCTATTGGCTGCATCTATGCCAACATAGAGGACACATCGAAGTATGAGGGCAGTGACGTTGACCACATTGCAAATATTTTCGAAGATCAAGGGAGTATAAATGAGCCTTAAGTCCAACATTCACTTTCTTTTTAGCTCTGATTTGGTCTTCATTTACCCCGTCTGTCCATCTGGCCCTTAAATTCTCCACCATGTTCACCAACTAGTTGCTAAGTTTGTCTTGTTGCTGCTGAGCAGGTAGTGCTCAGAGGGTTCATCAGAGCTTTTCTGCTGAAAACAGCAGCCTGATGCTGCAGGAGATGGGCTTAATGAGGCTGAACCAAAACAGTAAAGGTGTGGGCCGTAAAACCAGAACAGTGAGTTCAGTGCAGCATAGAGCTGACAGGAACTGCAGAGTTGGATGATAATTCTCTGGGTTATCACTACAACTGACATTTTTCCGTCTTTAGTAACATTTTATTAGTTCATCTTTGAGATTTCATTCTATCAAACCCCATCCTTTATTTTATCAGAAATCCATTAGTATTCTGTGATTGCCTCCTAACATACCGTAGTATTTTTCAATGTAGTATATAAAGTAGTTTTATTTTGCGATCCCTCAGGTGTGATCAACCAGGATGTAAGGATTACACCCCTGTAACAAGAAGGTGGCTTGTTTAGTGGAGCATTATAAATAAACATTCAGTGTGGTCCCTGTGAAAAGGCCATCCAACTTTCATAAGTTTGTGGGAGCTGTTGCTCATGGACTTTCCATGTC
Organism: Epinephelus moara; assembly: GCF_006386435.1. Classification (NCBI taxonomy): domain Eukaryota; kingdom Metazoa; phylum Chordata; class Actinopteri; order Perciformes; family Serranidae; genus Epinephelus; species Epinephelus moara. Next base: position 10,857,617 of record NC_065517.1, on the reverse strand, counting down.
TAGATGCAACATGCAAGGTATCCTGGGTACGTTGATTGTTGACGTTCTGGAACCTAACACGTGTCAAGTTCTGCCTGTGACATGCATTGTCTTCTTTCAAAATACACTTCCATTTTCACAGGAAATGTATCGTTTACATACAGTCTCTTTCAAAATGAACGCACTACACCTGTACAACACTGCAAATTGACTCTTTTTTTTTCCCTTCAACAACAAACACGTGGTTGGGTTTAGGAAAAAAGAACAGGGTTTGGCGTTATAATCTCATGGGATTTTCACCGCCTTAACTTTCATTCTTGTCCTGCTGCGTTTCCCCATGATGCCACCGGCTGCTATTAAACTACAAAGGCAACTGGCCACATATCACGGGGACATTAAAGGATGGCTTTTTTCGTCAGTGTCTGACATCAGAAGTCACTAATCAAGCGCTGGATTTCGAAAACTTCAGCATGAGACCAGGTTGAGCTTGAAGGAATCCGAAGTGTTATGAGAAATGATAATGATAAGGGCACAACTGATGGTTTTTATTTAAGAAGAACCGGTAGAGATAATACAGTGTTTGGACCTAAACCCAGAATGATACCTGTTTGGAGTGGACTCTGAAAGGGCTTCTTAGACAGAGAGCAACTGAGTGTTTACAAGGTATTCAAGAAGGTTTCCAAACATGGTAGAGAGACCACAGGTCATTGCCTTCCTCCTCCCCTAGGTGCAGTTCTGCAGGCCTCCCTGTTTCCTGACCCTGGCAGCTCGGGAGCTCCAGGCTCCCTGGGCGGAAAGAAAGCACTCACCCACTGTGAATTATCTGCAGAGTATTAGTATTGCCCAGCCACAATGGCAGAGGCCTGCACACAATGCTGGGAAGTTCTGCACAGCAGCGCGAGATGACACATCCGGCGTGGGCCAAAAGATCACATCATCCTATTGTTCGTTATCATTGTGCGGCTGGGGGGAGCTCTCAGGGGAAAAGAGGCGATGTGTCCCTTTTGTCTTTATCTCTAACTGTCTTAATCCTTGCTCTTTTCACGGGGAGGCTGTGGTCCTGGCTGGGCCTGTGGAGCAGTGAAAGAGTTTGACAGTTAGCTGGCAAGAAACTGTCTCCCGGACTCTAGTCAGCCTCTGCCAGGACTTCTACTTTCACTTCTCTTTTGAATCTGAGCCAACCTGAACTACCATTTCATCTCATCCCCTCATCCTGAGCTGTATTGTACAGCAGATTCTTCCCATCGCCCTAGAGAGATTATGTACTATAAAATAGCTATTTTCTTGGCACAGTGACAGTTAGGCCTCAGGTCAGGTTGAGATCCTGCTATAACAAGATCTGCTGCTGCTTGTATTCCTAATGCATCACTCACAGTTATCAATGTACAGTTAAAGCTACATAGTACATATTGATCTGAAAGTTGGAGCCAAAAGACAAGATCAATCACCTTCCTACTTCACAGTCCATGTGTACAGAGAATATTCAGTCACATGTGTCATCACAAGACAGTACAAAGGATCAGGATCTGCTTCAACCGCTACAATAATTTGTCAAATAAAAAAAAAAAACAATACACAGGATCAGGATCCGGCTCAGCAATTATTTTAATACTCCAATTTAATAATACAATACACTGGATCAGGATCTTGCTCAACAGGTACATTAATGTGTCAAGTTAAAAAAAAACGTGGGAAAGTTACACAAACATTTTGTGGTTTCACACACTATAGCTTGCGTGTGCAGGCATGTGCACTTGTGTGGGATGTTTTTCAGCCTCATGAAATGTGTACATGTGGTAAAGTCGTTAGTGTAACTGGAACGTTAACAGGAAGTATATTATAAACTTCTCTCCCCAACAACACAGTACCAGCCGCCTGCAATAGTCCAACTCGACAAACTTGTGCAAACAACTAAATTGTTAAACAAGCGCAGGCAGGGCTGTGGGGTGCCCCGCGTTTGTTTTAGGCAGTATCCTGGCAAGAAGGAAAATACACAGGGATCGCTCAGAAGGGAAGACCAACAGAAAATGCTGTCTAATTCGTTTGACATGCAGAATACATCACTGCTGATGGGTCAACAGTCAGTATGTTTAACTGCAATGAATTACACATTTAAAAAGAAAACAATTTAAAAAATGTTGAATTGTGGAATTGTATTCCTATTTGACCACTGTTCACTGTTCATTTTGTCCTGGTCAACAAGATTTAATACCAATTCAAAATGGATTTTACAGAGTTAACTGAGCACAAACATCTCAGATAGTATGCAAAGCACCATGTTACATATTAAGAAGGTCTGTTTTGGTTAAATTGCTTCCTGACACCCATTCATCGGTAACTAACCGGTTAATTTAAAAAAAAAAAAAGAAGCAAAATGATGTGAATTACAAGAGGCCTTTTCCTTTTAGTTCAGCACTCTATTGACTCAGTGAGCATTAGCACCACATATCAAAGCACTATCCATTTAGAGGTGGTGACATTTTAATGTTCTCTGTTGTAAATGTCTTACCTTTTATTTGATTTTCTGTTGGCTTTGCTAACAGACAGCCGGCTAGCCACGTTAGTATAGGGAAAAATAGTGCTCACCACCCAATCTCTGGTCTTCACAAGTTAGCTAATGTAGCTATGGCTGCTATACACTGCTTACCACCCAGGTCCAGTCGGAGCAAGCTAGTGGTGCTGCTCCTTCAAAGATTACCTTACTGCTGGTAACGCTGTCCTATTGACGGGACGGCGTTGCTCTGGAAACATTGTAGCCACCCTCTGGTCTCCAATTAGGTAGCCCTAATGGGTAAGTGGCTTCATTTTGAGCAGCAAAATCCCATTAGCATTTTTAGCCATGTTAGCATCACTAGCCATGCCAACACTGCTCATGGTGCTAACAGAGCTAACGGGGGTGACCAGTGGGGAGACCAAAGGGGGGGCACAATGCTCCCACAGCAACGCTGTTGGGTCAGGATGGAGTTACTAGCACTAATCGCCAAATGAGCGGCACAACTAGCTAAAATGCCACCACATGCGTAGTTGGTGTGCGGTGCAGTGAACTGATGAGTAGCAAAACTGATCTGTAGACAGACACATGTAACCAGTCAAAAATGTTCTTGGCAGTTAACCAAATAAAAGTTCACCGTTTACATTCCTACCCCATATATCTTTTAACTGAGGTCATGTAACCAGGTAGAAATGACAACACAACTTGTTTTACATACAGATCATCCAACTAGCTGTATAATTTTGGGGTGAAATCATCAGCTGCGAAGAAATATTGCTTATTGTTAATGCCAAGAATATGTCTGTGTAAAACTGCAGCAGGAGTTTTATCTGGTCCCTGGGAACTGCTTTAAAACAACATTTACCGTGGCCAAGTGTTAAGCATTGACTTGCTATAGTCTATCAGCATTTAGTCACACTGCTTGCCGCTGCACTCTGTCCTGCACTCTGAGCTGTGCGGTCACAGGGTCAGAGCTCTGTGCTACTCCAGGAGTCGGTCTGGCCAGCCTGAGCGGGAGCCGAGCCAGAGCAGCCAGGGCAGCAGGAGTCCAGCCAAACAACGAGGCCAGCTGGCTGCAACAGGAAGATCGTTTCTCGCCTGTTTTGGATCAAGCCCAAAATGGGCAAAGTTCTCTGGTTCTCTGACAAGTCTTTAGTTCAAAGTCATCGTAGTGACACAGACAGATGATGTTATTGGTCATGCACCTGTATAAGCAATGATGCTGTAATTGGAGAGCTCTAGCAAAGCAGAATGCACTCATCAGCACGTTTTTCACAATGAGCAAGCTATCAGGTGAATCAGTGGTGTGACCTGTCTCAGTTATTGCCGTCATCCCTTTTATCCTTGTTTGACTTGAGTTCAGTCTCAGGGTGATTTTTCTCTTCAGTGCACTGAAGATACAAACATTAATGCTAGACTGCTTTCAGAAGTGACTGTGATGAGGAGTAGGCCAGTAAAGCTTACATGGCAGTCTTGTATGATAACTATATATTATAGTTACTTTAATCTTAAAGAAAAAATAGGCAAGTATTTTTGCTTTAACTTATAATTATGAACTAAATGTTGACTGAACAGTGTAATGGCTTTCGAATAATGACACCTTTGGCGTTTTTAAAGATTGGTTCCCTATAAGCCTCAACCTCCTGCTGACAGAGGCAGAGGCCTCCTCAGGTGGTCTGTGACTGACAGCTACCTGCTGGCCCTGGCTAGACTCCACAACCATCCCCACCACACCAGCAATAATAACAGGAGGGATATTGATCCTCTTCCAGGCCATGTTTTCCTTCCACTGAGAGGATCTTCAAACACAGACCTCACAGCTGTCACAACACAGGGGATTCAGGAGAGTTCATATTGAGGGAAACTGACAGTATGGGCTGATGTCACGGTGACTTTGAGCAACATGATGCTGACCTTACCAAAAAACAGCAGCATCTTGTTTGATAAAAAGCTCTAAACAATGGATGTTAACATTTTTCTCTTAATTCTTGTGGTCTTAACTGACCATGTGTTGGACCCAACTAGTCATAGTTTAGCGTCTTTCATAACTTGTGTGACATATAGAAGTGATCAGAACCAGCTTCAATGTTCCATCTGTCAGCACCAACATCGGCCCTCTACTATCCACTACAAGTGTTTTTGTCAGAAGGTAGCAAGGAGCCCCAACCCTAGATGCTGCCCTGGTTGTTTTACAGACAAGGAATAAAATTAGTACTCATTTTCGTTTCTGAATTCCTTGTCTGTCTTTTCCATTGACTGTAAAGAAGAAGTGGACATAGCCATAGCGACGTCACTAGCATTTTGACTGTCACCATCTTGTTTCATTTAGAGCCATGTTGACCATATTTGGACAAGAGGTTTGAGCTGGGGAAGGGTTGCATTACTATGCCCCTATCCTGATTGACATGTTGCTGTTTCAGCAACTTTATCATCTATTTTACCCTTAAATGGGACCATAATTTACCAAATGAACATCGCACTGTTTTAAAGAAGACTTGAAATTAGTGATTTAGACCATAAACTCATTAAAAAAATGTATACTGTTGTACTAAAGTGAGAAGTAGGGTTGTTTTCTCATAGACTTGTATACAATCAGGCTTCTTTTTGGAACCAATGGAGTCGCCCCCTGCTGGCCATTAGAAAGAATGAAGGCTTAAGGTAAGTCTTCATCGGCTTCACTTTTCAGATCTGAAGACCGTGTCCATTTCTTTATCCAGTCTATGGTATAGTCAGGCTATTATCTGGCTAACATCAGGCAGTCTAATCACAGCAATGGGACAGAAGTCACAGTGAGGCTGGATGGATGGCTGTGTTCAACTTTAACGCTAGAGGTCACGGTTAGCTGTCAGAACCAGCAAAGCAGGTTTTTGCTTACACACTTTCACACACGTTCTTTGCAAACTTGTCAGGGATAACTAAAGGTTAAGAATATGTCAAATCAATTAAATGATACTTGTCATAGTTTATAGAGTAGATAATATAGCTGCTGCTACATAAGCTGTTTGTTGAACTGTTTGTGGGTTGGCGTTGGTGGGGAGGATTGCAGAGGAGTGATAAATTGTCATCTCAACAGTTTCGGTTGTGTCCAAACAGCTCAAGACGCGAGCCCAGGGAGGACAGAATAATTGCTCTCTGGTGATTTTGGTTTCAGAGCTCAGACAGGCGGGAAGTGCCTCTCCTGGGAGACAGCGGCTCGTACAGTCGACTCCAGCTGGAAGTCTCTGTGCTGTCAGTTGATGGAGACCACTTCTCACTTTTTAACATCTGACTTGGCCAGAAAAGAGAGAGAAGTGAAACTGCTCTGCTTCTGTCAACACTTTTGGCTGGGTGCTACAAAACAATATAGGCTGTTGCACTGTGTGGACTTGTGCTTTGCGCTTTGTGTTGTCAAAGTAGAGATGGATACAACTCCAGCTTTTAAGTGCTTAACTCAGCAATCGCACGCATCTCTGGAAAATACACTTTTGTGGTTCCTGTAGCCTGATCATCATCAACACCATCATCATCGCCCCTCACTTCACATTATAACAGTGTGTTACTGATAGAGACCAGGTGCTATTTTCTTACTTAGACGGGCAAGCCCACATTCCTAAGAGCCAATGATGAATGGATACATTTCCTGTCATCAACACAGAGACATGAACCCAACGAGTTATGGGAAGATTTGAGGAGGAGACAGTGACTGAACATCCAACTGGAATTCCCAGGACCAACCTTGAAGACAGCACATAGGCCCATGTACAGTAAAATATCATGCATGTGGAGTGTTTTTTTCCCCCTCAGTTTGCACCACCTCCAGTGTGATGTATCATAAAACATATATTTTCCCTCACTTTCCGCTCCAGCTGTGAAAATATTTTCTCTGTCAAACATCTGTTGGAGGAATGTGGGGACAGAGCTGACCCGCTTCCTGTCAGTAAAGCTGCAGAGTGGTACCCCCCAGCCACCCTCCCCTCAGCTGGCTGCTCTCTATAGTGAGTTCCCAAACCTGCCCTGTACATTTCCCATCATCCTTAAATGCACTTATGCCCACATATAGTTTAATATGTGTATAATATATGGTACGGTAGTTAGAACCAATACGACCACTTCAATCAGCAATATATGGAAGCAGAAAACTTCCCTAGCAAATGTAGTCACTGTAGGGACAACCAGTCAATCTCATGGTTACCATGTTGGCTACGCTCTTCTAATACAAAGAAACAAGGTCAAAGCTGGCAATGCTTTATTCTATTAACCATAGATCAAGTGAGTATGTGTAATATGGGATGTGATACTCCCAGTGATAAACACAAAAAATTCAAAATTCAATTGACTTTGCATTACCCTGTTTTTTTAGCCTCTTTTAGCTGATTTTCTTGGTTTTCTGACTTTAAAACTAGTGATCAACATAGTTTCAGACTGGACCATAGTTTCTCAAAGTGTGGCCCACAGGCCAATGGCAGCCCTCACAGACACTTTGTGCTGCCCCTGAATGTGATAGGAAATGCGTGCATTATAGTTTAATCAACTACAGTCCATGTCAATACTTTTTCTTTCAATTGAGTGCTGCAGTGATGATGTTTATTTATAGGCCAACCAAGCAGGAACCTTCAGGGCTGAAAAATAAAGCCAACATGGAAGTGACTAAAACTGCAGTTCCTTCCTTGAATGGCCACTTGAGGCTGACCCCAGAGGCCAGTCAAGCCCCACCGACCTCAATGTTAAAAATGCCCAAATTTACAGCAGAAATAAACATGTTTACAGCTTGGTACAAAAAATGATTTGGGTTTCTATAGCTAACTTCCTCCATTTCATGACAACTGTATGGGGGGTACATGTTTATATAAGTTACCCGTTTAAATGTTATTAAGGCTAAATGTTACGCATAATGAAGGGTGGGCTGCTTTAAGAGAGAGGCTGTCTGCCAACAGTGTCCTTAGCTTCTTAGTCAGATCCACCCTTCACTCCTCAACAGTGCGAGCTTCTTGCCCAAATATGGTCACTTCTGGCTCCAAAAAAAGATGGCAATGATGACGAAATGTTGAACTTGAGGTGTCAGTCCAGGAGCCCACAAACTGAGTGACGTCACGGTAGCTATGTCCATTATTTTTACAGTCTGTTAGGCCAACACAGAAGTTAATATCGCCCTAGTTCCGTCAACAAAAAGCCAATGGAATTTTTTCATGGATTTTGGACTGTTGCAGAAGATAAGTTCTGCGACAAACAATACCACTTTTATGATTTTTTAGGCATAAACGCAATCACCACAAGTGAAATCCCAACGTTAGGCTAAAAACAAACTACAGTACAGTTGCATGACTTCATTGTCGCCACCACAACAAGGGTTTAATGCTGTGCTTGGATTAATGATTTTCTTTAGTCTCATTTAGCCACTTCTTAGCAACCATCTTTTTTAAGAAATGTAAAGCCCTACAAAATTTATGAGTGGGGTGTTGACAAATATAATTTATGTTATAGAACACAGTGTTAACATCTGTTAAGCTAGTGTTAACCACAGACCTTATTTCAGGCATCTAACCAAAAACCCACTGATTTCAAGACAAGGGAACCTGGAGTGCTAAGATGATAACTTATCTACAGGTTTTAGGACTCATTTCTGCACCACTCTATAGTTTAAATTTAATACACTACTTAGCTACTGTGTCACACTGCACCCCCTTTACAAGCATTTGTCAGGCTCAGAATGACAACTTGTAGAAAACTACCAGTCACATGGCAACTACAGCACCTCGCAGTGTTGCAGGAATTACGTTGTCATCAGTGTTAGTTCTGTTAGCTAAAGCTATTTTGGTGGACAACTCAGTTTAGTGTTTAAGAGAGATAAAAAAAGATATTTTGTTTATGTATGAACTTTTCCTGCGCAGCCTGCAATCATGTGCTGACTGCCAATATTGGCATTTAGCCATCAAAACTTTGAGAACCCCTGATCTTGATAAAGTTAGCAATTAGCTTGGAAACATAATTAAGCATTTAAATAGTGAAATATTTTGTTCAGTGGTTGAAACACCAAAAGAGAACTATGAAGTAAGTCAACTTTAGCCTTACATTTGTCACATAAACAGGAACGCAACTCCAAATGTGTCTGCTGGATGTGTAAACAGGCAACTGTTTGCTAACAAATTCTCCATAGTAACAGGTGATAATATGTCAGTGTTGTGTTTTCAGCTAATTTCACTTCCCCAAGTGTAAAAAAACCCCAACCCAAAACAATAAAGCAGCTTCAAGGTTATGGTTAGGTCGAAACAGCTAACATTTTAGGGTGAATAAGGAAATGCTGCTGCCCTACTCGTGTTACATAGTTGTGGTTTAAACACAGAGTTAGAGCAGCTAATAATACAGCAGGGGGCTGAATATAACCTTGAGCTGCTACAAATTCCTGTAAACGTCCAAAAACTGTATTAACATATATCTTGTCACAATATTGTGTTGGAGGGTTCCACTGACTGAAAGAAAAAGTACATTACATGCATTTACTGTAAAATGTCTCTAAGTTTTCATATTAAGAATTAGCTGACATGTTGAAAGGGTAATTGCTCAAGTCGTTGAGGCTTTAATTTAAGGCAAATTAAACAATTTTATCACAGTTATGGTAACATGTCCATCCTGGTTAAACACAAACAATTTTAACTGAAAATGAATTCCTCAGGAGAAAATGAGTCGCCATGCCCACCCACATCCTGCTGACTGAGACCATAAAACAGGCTGCTAATAATTAGAGACAATATGTTCAGCAATTCAAGAATAGTCTCCCCAACAGTTGGTGTTAAAGTGTCTGCAAGAATTAAAGCTGTGTATCTTACCAAGCATAGTGCATTTATAACCAGTACATATGCCAGTCCTCCACCCTTTGCATTTCTTATGAGGCAGATTCAAAATATTGTTATATTCAAATAACCAGGTAAACATTTAAAGTACAGTATACAGACATGTTTCAGGGATCTTATTTCTTGACTTAACCTTCAATTGCAGAGCCATTATTTAACCACAATATTCTGAAGCACAAGTCAATTTACTGCAAAACCTAAATAGCAAAATATAAATAGACAAGAGTCAAACTGAGAGCCCACAGCAGGGATACTCATCTTGCATTGCCCGGGGGCCATTTTTGCAAAGAGGCCAGGGGCCAGATAATAAACCACTTGCAGCCCCGGGCGGTTTTGGTGTGTGCAGGGGTGTTTCTAGGATTTGAGGACATATGGGGCTTCGCTGTTGGATGGTCGTGGGTACCCTTCCCTGGCACTTCTTTTAAAAAACAAAAAAACACTCTGGCACCTCATATACTTTCAAAATACAAAAAAAATCCCAAATGAGAATCAGTTAAATTTTTTATTGTGTATTAGAACATGAATGTGTTTGCTGAATTTCATGGCAGTCTAGTCAGTAGCTTTGGAGAAATGTTACTCAAAGGCACAAACGTCAACGTCATGGTGGCACTAGTGAAAAGTCAGGGAATTGCCAAAGTCAGTAGGATTCATCCTCTGTGCACCAAAAATATTTGTAACAAGTTTAACTGGTCCATCCAAGATATGTCACCACATAACTACATACATATATGTTTAAGGGCTTCAGCCTTAACTGGTAACACTATGGGTGTGGCTCTGCTAGTGGTGTTAACCTCAGCCAGTACAATCATTTCTTTTTCCAAGGAAATTGTATGACAGTCCCCCTGCTGAGGCATTCTTGGGCGAAACACAGAATCCAGATTGACATGAGCTGGTTTCCCTGCAAGGATCAATTTAACGTCACATTAAACAAACTCTGACTCTGCGTTCAGATAAACAGTGCTCCATCACATGCCTTGACCCGTAGCATGATGGACAATATTGTGTCATTTTCTCTCAACGTGAATTTGAAGTGAAGCTTGACGGCTTGTTGATGCGCAGTCTACGCACACTGCTGCGATAGCCCTGGAGTCATGAAGCAAAGACAGTTTCTGTCAGTCAGTGCCGTTCACACACTGACAGCTCATGGCACTTTTATCACAGTAGGTCAATAGCTGCCATTTGTCTATCTACATGATCTGTCTGCTTGTTGTGTCTCTGGCTTTGCTACTATAAATATCACTGGACATATATATAGTGATACATGATGGTTTATAAAGTGTTTGTTTTTACTTGCATGATGTCAACATCAGATTGTTTAGAGTGACATACAAGAGGAAGTAAGGAAGTAGGACAGGGGTTGTAAGAGCAATGGAATTGAAACCAAGAGTTTGAAGAGCCCCATATCACAACAAAGTTTTATAAAATATGAATGATTAATTATATAGATAGTGTACATATGAGTATATATGTTCCATCTGCATGATCTGGAGCCTTTATGTAGTTCATGTGTAGCAGTGTAAATACATTTAAGAGTTTAGCCACAAAGTTGAAGTGTTCAATGCAAGTTTTGCATTTCTTTACCCAAGCAGAGGTCCATAATTAACTCAAAGGTTATCTACTCAGAGCCACTGGCCTCATCCTTGGCCTTACATCCATTGTTTGAGTGACCTCCAAGGTCAGCCTGGCCAGGAAGCAGATGGGCAGGGGTCTGAGATATCGCCACATGCTGTGGTCAGTTGTGATTGGCCACGTTCCTGTGTGGCTGGATGATGACACAGTGTGTTATGAGAGCAGAGTGTGAGGGGGCCTGCTGTTTGGCTTTGGCTGTGCTGGGGCCTGACAGGAGCAGCTGGGCCGCTGCACAGGGTTCCCATTATTCATGTGGGGTCCTGGCATTAGCACTCGTGCACACTGCTGCGCTGGGGGTGCTGCACCAACTGCCACTTACTGTACAATCAAGTCTGTGGAAGGACACGGCGAAGGAGAGGGCAAGGGTGGATGGGAGGGTTTCCTGCCAAGAATCCTGAAAGACAGCCATGATACTGTACTGTAAAAGTAATTATGCTGTATCACTGAATGCACTGAGGGCTTTTTCCAGATGCAACACAAAGGATACACTTCTTGTCATGTAACTTGGTTTGGAAAGTTGCTGCAAATGCCCTTCTAGAGGCAGGTGCAATGGATGGCAATATTGGCTGGACATTTCAGCCAGTTCCCATTCCCAGATCGTCAAATAGTGAAGCATTGTCACGCCCCCTCTGCATTTTATATTGACGTACAAGGTACCCTTTAGCTTCTTTATGAGACACACCACTGTCTCCTGGGTGAAACACGTTGGAACACATGGTTAACATTGGGAAATGGTCACAATTAGGTTTAGGCAACAAAACTACTTGGTTAGGTTTAGAAGATCATGGTTTTAGTTAAGACAAGAACATTTGTTACAGGGTTACACAATGTGGACACAACGTGATGTAAATACGTGACATGATGTAAGTATGTCACATGCGTTTGTAACTTATGTAATGTTACCCTTAAAATAACTGAGCGTTGACCTTTGGTTTCACACAGGACACAAACAGTGGTCTCCTAGTTGGAAGTTCTGTGTTTGTTTGACCCATTCGTCTGCCCCGACCACCTCTCTACGCTACCTTTCTGGCTCTTTTTTTCTATGTCATTTAACCTGAACATCTAATATTGCCAAATATATGTTTACATTGGAATCAGTTGAAAGCCCAATGCATCTCTGCCAAAGGGTGGCTTGTGCATTGATATCAGACGCTAAGGGGCGTGACAAAACATCAGTATTTGAGGACCTGGATGTGAGACCAGGCTGGACAGTTGGTCCATGCATGCACCAAACACTTTCATCCAGAGCAAGAAAGTTCAGCAAATGAGTCAGATTGTAATAAAATTAGGTATGAATTTACCCAGTCCCCAGAGGATGAATCCATAAATCTAGCATAAAAAACTGTTGGCTTCTTTTCTTTTAAATTTTCTATGGAAATTTACAATCCCAAAAAGATGTAACCTAATAATATGGGTGATCCCTTGTCATTTCTACAATGCAATAAAACCACTAAAAAGATTCTACTTGTATAAAAGTAACATCGAATTCTGATAAACAGACTTCAGTAAATGTATCTGAGCACCTTCATGCTTCCCAGAGGATGAATCCTTTTTTGTATTTTAGACATTCATGGTCTTTTCTCAGACACCACTTTCCTGACAGTATTAACATTTCTAGTGCTTAAGGTTCTGAAAGTATATCCAGATTGAAAGCATAGTGAGATTTTAGATGCAATTACATACTAGGGTCTCATCCCTGGGAATACACATCCAAACTATACCCTATTTCCTGGGAAATATGATAGCAGGAAAACAGGGAAAATCTAGTTACATTCTAGATGTAAACCAAATAGGCTGATACAATATGCATATCACTACAGAAATACACAAGCTCTCTATGTAAACCTTTACATCCCCCCATGTGAATGCAGTTCCCTGAGTCATAAGGGATGCAATCTCAGCAGCACAATGTTAAGTTCCTTTTGGCCCACCAAATTCATCTATTGGAAGAACTGTCACATACACAGACATCGGCTTAAACACAAAACATAGCTACTCACACACAACATTCACTTCACATTTAAACTGAACACAACTTAAAGCATTTCTAATTGCCTTTTTTGGCGGCATGGTGAAAGAAACTATAAACATTTACATATCACATATCACCACTTTATAACCTTGATATTTTGAATGTGGTAACAACAGTTACCCATTTACACATCAAGAAATGCTTCAGCTGTGAAATGCTTCACTATGTTCACCAGCTAGTTGCTAACTTTGTCTTTCTGCTGTTTGCTGCTGAGCAGGTAGTATACAGGTGCTTTATCAGAGCATTTTCACTGAAAACAGTTGCTGCTTGAAACAGAGTTTGGGGTAGAATCTAAAATGCACCAAAATCTCCAAAGCACTGAGCACTATTAATAGTGCAGCTTTAAAAATAATTAAATAATCTGTATGTTGTTGGCCTTACCCACCTTTTCATAGAGTATAATGAACATGGCTTTCTCTGGTAGCCACTAACAGGGTTTCATACTGTACTTTTAGCGCTGAGCCTGGTATGTCGTGAAGATGACTGTAATGACTGTGATTCCAAGGATTTTTAAAATAGACCACATGTCTTTATTGTCCCCGTTACACAACCGCGCACAGCTGCTTCATCATCTATTCCACAGGGGCCCTGACTGATTACAGTTGTTGCCTCCTATACTCTCCCACTCAAATCGTTGAGCAGCTTGTCTTCCCTTTCCTTTCTTCCCCCAATGGGGGTGATTAGTGTTCACATGTGGACACTAAGGATATAGCGTTAAATCTAAGCTAATCACCACTGTCCCCCTCTTCTCTGAACCTCAGCTCAGGATAATAACGTCAGACTTCCTGCCAGGAGTCATATGAGGATCCAGTTTATCTGAGCACACTTGTGAAATAATCTTATTACAGGGCCACTGAGCACATGAATCGGTTGCACAGGAGTCCTTCATACCATCTAATGTCAAGGGCAGCATGGTGATGATTGTCCATGTCTGATGCCACAGTAATGTTATTTCGCTCCAGTCAGCCATGGCATTATTTGATTCAGGTGTTGTGGCACAGTCACAGTTGATTGTACAAGCTGCAGCAGTATGTACTCAGAGTGAGATACACAAGGCAGGAAAAGGTAAATCCGTAGAATCAGGGAAAGGTGAAATAATCCTTAACTTCATACAGTATTGTACTGAAATCATAAATCCTGTGAATTCTTAAAGCTTAAAGAAATATATAATTAAATAATTTGATGTATTGGTAACTATGCTTCTTTGTTTTTTGCTAAGAGTTAGATGAGAACAGTAACACTCTCTAGTTAGTAACTTGAAGCTACATTCAGAAGCGGGTTGGTTTAGCTTAGCATAAAGACTTGAAACAGGGAGAAACACCTAGCCTTGCTCTGTCCTCCACAGGGCTGAGTATCAGTACTCAATACCTTTAAGGTATCAACCAAAATAGCCTTAAACTAAGTTGTGTCCAAACTTCTCCAGTCAAGTGATACCTGCATTCGATCCATTTCATACCCAGATCTTATAAATATATATATATAAATACTAAATGTATGGTTTTGCTCATAGCCAATCACCACAAGTGTGCTTAAGTTTAATGTGACATTTGATTGGCCCGTGAAGTCAAGTCTGGTGTATTTAATGGAATTGACAGTTCAGGGTCACGGGATGCCACCAAACATTCCAAAGTATCGCTATACCAAATGTCTGTGGTGTCTGGTGGCATTTTACACAACTGAATGCTCCTATTTACATGATGGGTATGAAACAAAGAAGAAACAAAATGAAGTTATCTATTGGTATCTCTTTCACCCATAAACTGTATAAACTAATGGACCTAGTTACCATGACTTCACCCATTGGTTTGTGGACTACCGTCACAAAGCCTCGATTTTAGCATTTCAGTTGTTCCCATCTTCTTTTTTTGGAGCCAGAAGTGACCATGTTTGGATGAGTGGGTGGAGCTGTGGAGCAGCAAGGGGTGGAGCTGACTCATTGACTGTAGCAATGCCTCACAGACAGCATAGCATTCAAGCAGCCCCACCCTTAATTATATGTGAGAACTGCAGTTTTTGGCAATTCTGTGTTGGCTTCATTTTCAAGACCAGGAGGCTGTCGCTTGGTGTCACCTTAAGGGTACTGGTTTTGGTACTGGTGTAACCAAAACATTTAGCCATCAACAAAATTTGCCTCAAAGTGCCCCTAAAGCCTCACTAGTTAACATTCTATATCATGACTGTTTAATATGTACATATAACAAAGTGTAACAGGACTAAGAATTGATAGCTCTGCCAGCGTCCCTGTGAGGATGTGCTTTAAGTTAAATGTAGGACTGGGCGATATGGCCTAAAAAAAAAATCTCAGATTTTTTTCACAACAAATCCGATTCACGATTTAAATCGATTTTTTCCCCTCCTAGCACATACCTGGGGTCCAAAACTTTCAGCATGTGAATAAACCCCAGCTTTTCCACGGTAGCCTATATATGGGCACNAGAGGCTGTGCATCATCCCTGCAGTGCTGAAAATAAAGTGCCGTTCTTTAACGCAGACGAAGTCCCATTGTTTATGTGCTGTTGCCACAACGAGCTAACACAAGCTAAAGGAGCTAATGGTCTTCGGAGGTCCCTTTACTACGGTTCGGGGGTCTACCAGCTTGGCGTTGGTAACAGTTATTTATCATATTTACACAACAGCATGTCATTTCTGTCCCTACACGGTGCACGTCTAAAATCCTCCTCTGCTCTCTGTGTCGCGCATGGCGGAGTTCGGCCCTGATGCGCACACAGACACAGACACAGGTGTGCACACAAAAGTGCTGAAGAACTCGTTGCCTTTCTTGAGAACGAGTTCTTCAGCGCTCGCTGCCATGTTGTTTGTGTATCAAGTGCGCGGGGGGGAGGGGTGAGCCCACTCTGAACTATGGGAGCCCAGCGTGGAGCGGCGGTGGCGGATTTTAAATAGAAACTTGATTTTCATTAAAACAAATCGGCCTAAACTACAAATTCAAATTAATCGATAAAATCGATTTATCGCCCAGCCCTAGTTAAATGCTAATGTCAACATGCTAACATGCTAAAATGACAACGCTAACATGCTGATGTTAAGCAGGTATAATATTTGCCATGTTCATCATCTTAGTTTAGGATGATAATGTGCTAATATTTGCTAATTAGCACTGAAAGCAAAGCACAGTTGAGGATTGTGGGAATGTCTTCAGTTTTGCAGGTATTTAGTCATAAACCAAAGTACTGGAGAAAGTAGAATTTTGATCTGATGGTGGCCTCTGAAAAGTTAGAGGATCACCATAAATGAAGGCATGATTGTGTCAAATTTCACAGCAATCCATCCAATAGTTGCAACATTTCACTTAAAACCATAAAACATGGTAGTGTTATAGGAAAAGTTGGGGGTCACCACAGTGGGTAGGATACATTTCGTGGAATCGTGAATGTCTGTATGCCAATACATTTTTTAGATGTTGAGATATTTGTGATATTTGTGAAGTGAAAATGTAACTGCTGGTGGCACAAGACAAAAAGTCAGGGGTTGACTAAAGTTAGACAGATTCATCCTCTAAGGATCATGAATGTCTGTACAAAATTTCATGGCAATCAGTCCCATTGGTGTTGAGATATTTTAGTATGGAACAAAAGCAGCAGGCTGACTGACTTATCAAAAGACCAGCTTTGCCATCCCTAAAGCCATGTTATTATGTTATTAGCATCCCAAGAAAACTACATGCTGTCCTAACAATTACTGAGCTTCATAGATGCCGATAGTAGGGCTGGGCAATAAGGAGAAAGTCAAATACAGCAATGTTTTTGACCAAACACTTCAATATCTATATTGCGGCGATATTTTAGGGCTGACTATTGGTGCTTTCACAAAACATTTTAACTGAGATTTAAACAGTCTGGTAAATTCTGAAAATGACATGACTTTACTGTAATGCAGCCTTTATAACCAGGAAAAGACAACACTTATGATCATTGATATAGATGGATTTTGTGACCTTTGGACAGAGCCAGGTTAGCTGTTTCCAAACTTTATTCCAAGCTAAGCTAACTGGCTGCTGGTAGTAGGTTCATATTTAATGAATAGACAAGAGTGGTATGGGTCTTTTATCTAACTCTCCTTCAATAAGCATCCAGTCAACATTTGTGTATGGGGCCCATTTGGGTAGTAAATGGGCTGAAAAATGGGCCCAATATTGGATTGTCCATTGGTTTCATAATGGTCCTATGTCAATTCCCCACATGGATGACACTTGGTGTGTCCCAACTAGACAACGTGCACAAGACCCATCTTGGTCCCAACTTTAAGTTCTATGTGGGTAGCCTAAAACATAGGCTGAAATACCGGTTGTAAGTCGGTTTGTTCACAGTTTCCATGTTGGCCTCATGCCCATTGCCCATATGGGAGTCATGCAGGATTACACTGGCTGTTAGGTTTGGCAAGAGTTGGGCAAGATGTGCAAGACCTATATGGGCCTTATCACTGAGTTGTGTGTGGGTACTACACGGGAACTACGTAGGCTGGGATATGGGATGTAGGTGAGTGTTCCATTACAGCCTCATATCAATTGCCCACATAGTTTTCACCCAAGGTTACATTGGGTATTCCAAAACTTTGAACTATCCATTTACATTAATTACTTTTTCCAAACTAAATTGGTCACCGATGAAATTTTGCCACCCAAAGATTTGGGTCAGTTTCTGCCACAGTGTGCCATAACTTGTTACTGTATAACTGCAGGTGGTACTACATTCAAATGAAGGATACCTAATTTTGGAACAAAACTCTTCATGCCATAAAACTGAGTTAATGTTTGTTCAGAGACCGAGGGGGGTTATAACCAGAAACAGCTGTGTATGTGTCGATCATGCCCCAGCGTATAGAGAACTGCAAAGAACTCCGGTCATTCTACATAACAGCTGGCTGTATTGTACCATGTTCTTCAGGGAGAGTGAACGATTGGGAGGATTGACAAGAACGTTCAGAGTATTTTGGAGGAAGTGTATCATTTGTAATTACTAACTTGCCCACGTTGTGTGTGGGAGTTGAAATTATTGCTGTTCAAGGTTAAATGATCAAAGCACTTCAGCTCGAGTTTGTCTCTATATTGGGCAGTTGTACTGTTGAGGCTTTTTTCCAGCTCCAAGTTTCAAATTGATAAAGGGCTTTGAGTGTGAGATGTATTCAATACATTCAATCATTCAAATGTCAGCCCAGACCGGAATTTATTGCACATTACCATGTCTGAAAAAGAGATTTTTTCATGAACAGGAGTTTAAGGTGAATGGATTTTCCATCTGGACTGGGAGGGAATGGAAAAATGTGTCCCATCTCTGGTGATTTACAGGGTAATATAATTTGTGCTGCTCTTGTACAAAACCAGTGTTACACAAACTGCAGGGCTGAGAAGCAAGAGGCAAGTCGACCCATCGCAGCAGGTTGAAGGGAACTGGCCTCCTTTCAAAACACACTTAATTGAATAATGGTTCCATAAATCCCTATTTTGTGGGCATTCTGTAATAATGTCAACACTGCACCAGTAATATTTTACAGTCTGCCTTCTCTGGAGATCAGCACATTGGGGCAAAACAAACTGCCTGACTGGCACAAAGAGAATAAACATAACTGATAGATTAAGCATTCATGTTGACTTTTCATTGATTAATAAACCGTGTAATATGTGTGTAATCCTCCAGATTTTTCTCACTAACTGCAAGTATTGGTATTTAGAAAATGGAAAGAAACACTTGACCTCAACCCTCAAAACGACCTGGAAAGGATATGTGAACATGGGTCTGTTTTTGCTACATAGGACATATTCATACATGCAGATTAAGGTTATGACATCAGTTAGCCAGGTTCACCAATGTTAGTTTTAGTGAAGCAAGTAACCCAGAGAGAGACAGAGACCTCAGGACCACACCTGGGGATGTGAGGGTTGGCTGCTAGCCAAGTTTTAAAAATGTTTTGGGACATGTCTTCTGGCCTCCTTCGGCTTTGGCTATTACACACATGCATCTCCACATAATGCTTTTATAGAGAAATTTCCCACTTAATCCAGTACTAGTGAAGTTTTCCACTAATGACTTTTCAGTAAAATCTCATACATGTCTAGATTAACCTGTTAGTTGTAGGCACCCCTTGACATGCTGTGTGAGGTAGTTTGTGCTTTAGTGTTGCATATTCTCAATCAAATTTTCACTTAATCAAATTGCCACGAACCAGCTGACACACAATGAATATGGGGTTTTAGGGCCCCGTGGCAGTTGCCCACTTTCCCCTGTCGATAATCCGCCCATACACAGTAGAGAGCATGAAGAGCAAGCTTTATTCTTGCTACAAAGCGGCCAACAAGGGAGGCTACTTGGACAATATTGGAATCATATGGTGGAATATATAAACCACAGATTTTTCTAAGATGGTATCTCCATCCCCTCTAACATTTTCTGCCATACTTGACATTTTTCACTCAAGAGCCAAGCACAGGGTACAGTTATGTAACTGTGGGAATTCTGAGATGCTCAAAATTCACTTCTTGTCCATTTTTCTCCACAGTACTATTGACTGCATAGTAAATTCTGCCTCCTGATGACACCTTTGGAAGCCCACTGTGGAGGTTGAGATTCAGCACCAAAATGTGGCAGAAAATCAGGTCAGTGCACAACACTATGGCTCCCACAGTATCAGTATTGGTGTACCTACGTATTATGTCCATTTTGGATGATTTAGCACCCTACTACTTACACCCAATTCCAACGTTTGGTACCAATGGAAGAAGTAGTGTGCCTGGAGCACCGTGGTATCCAAATGGTAACAGTGCATGCCAAATAACAGCTGGGGACATTTGTTACATGTCATACTCAAGCGCAAACCTCCTGGGATTCAAAATGAATACAGCATGAAAGTGCCAAAAATTGCCGTTCCTCAAATGGCCACTTGAGGCTGGCTCCAAGATGGGGCTGTGGATGGGTGTGTAATGAAGCTTAGGTCTACATAATGTAGAAGAGGAGAGTTCATGTCCCATAACAGACTTGAAGTTAAAGTGCTTTGTTATTAAACCATGATCTTCTGCTAGCCTTAACCAAGTTTGTTAGCTGCCTGAATATAACCGGTACATGACATAAAGTTACAATCTCAAAGATCTCCATTTTTGTTTTTCTCTTTGGCGGCACCTATGGCAATAAGCAGTGTGTGCAAAAAAAGGGTTGAAACCAGGCTGAGTGTGATCCATGGGTTAACCAACAGCCTGTGGGTCGAGAGAGTTTGGGTAAGCTTAGTGGAAAATATCACAGGTTCGTGTGGGTAGGTTAAAAATTCCAAGTAATTTATTAATAACTTGCAGAAACATTGTGTGCAATAGTCCACTTTCCACCTTCTCTTGCCCTCTCTGTGTCACTCTCTCTTTCTCTCTGTCTCTTTCTCTTTCTCTACAACATGCACAATGGCGCTCCATCCTTTTCTTTATCCTTGTCTCAGTCCTCAGTCCTGACAATTGTGCTTGGCCTAACCCTAATCCATTGTGTTACCTCATTCAGGGATTGAAAGTGACTTGAAAGACATTTATTTAAATGAAAGTCTTTGATATTATTACTTGAAGTAATGCTGTCAGGGAATTAAGCAGTATAGATTATCACATTAACAAGAGCTTTCAGTTGTGTAACACTGTAACAAATACATTGTGGTAGAAAGTCACAGCTGCAGAGGAAACGCCTCAGTCCTGGAGAGAAAAATTAATCATTTCTCAGTCTTTGAAAAATAAGCTTGGCAGATAGAGTAACCTGGAAATGTTCCAGACGGGTTCAAACAAAAACAGAGGGTGAGGTTCAGTGCGTGGCAAACAAGACTGCTTATTTGATGACCTTTGATTGACTGTTATTACTGCGCCTTGTGAGGGTACACAGTCCTGCTCTGGCAATTATGACAGCAAATATATGACAGCATTATGGTGCTGCTCCAGGGGCGACTTCTGATCCCAAGTCTGCAGTGTTTACTTGTCTTTATATTTCGTTTCTCTTGAACTCTGTGAGGACAGGGGATTGTGTTTTTTTACAGGTCTGAAAAATGTGGTTGATGTTAGACAGTAAGGCAGGATTGGTAATGCTATTCATTTTATGTGTGTGTGTGTGTGTGTGTGTGTGTGTGTGTGTGTGTAATGGCAGCCAGTAATGACACCTGCTGGTCACCTTGACCAGCCTGTTTATAAAACATAATGAGTTAGTTATTGTCCAATTATTTGTTTCGTTTTTTGCATGTGTGTGTGTGTGTGTGTGTGTGTGTGTGTGTCCCCTCCTGTCGCCCTCTCGCGAAATTTCGCGGGGCGTGACCTTCTCTCTTCTCACCAGCAGAGGAGGAAGAACATTCTCACTCATGGATACGCACACCCACGCACACTTGAATGATCATGATCATGAATACGCGACATTGCCAGGTAACTCGCATTAACCACAAGCCAACGCATTACGGAACCTGCTGAGCCTTGCCCTCACTCGCATAGCATTATACCATCAGTCATTGGAACCTGCGTTAAAGCTTTATGCGTTAGTCATCCGAACCTAACTGTCCGCTAACTTCACCTGCTTTAACGATTGCTTTGTGTTGGTTGCAGAAAGTACATTGCACTTGTATCGACCTCGCAATCAGGTCCAAGAACTTCACAACCTGTTGGATAGACAGAGACAGGAGTTTTTTGATGAGAAAAACCAACTTAGCCAGGAGTTAGAGGACACCAAACAACAACTGGCTAAGCAAATATCCCTGAAAAAGATCCACATAAAGAGGGAAAAGAAGACCAAAAGAGAGTTAGAGAGGGTCAAAAAATATGCTGACCCTGAGACTCTCAATGCATGTAACATGGCTGTCCAGGTCAACGAGACCAAGGGCAGAAAAGAAAGAAAGAAAAGAAAATCCTCCAACAAAATGCCCTGGCGGATCAGACTTCTTTCCAGACACAGATGGAGGAGCTGACATCCATGTTCAACAACCTGTCCCTCAATGATGAGCTCTCAATGGAGCTCAAGGCTGAGAGAGAAGACGATTGTTGTCCACCAAGGAAAAGGGCCAGATGAGAGGATGAGCCAAACAAACAGGAGCCTGAAGGATCCAAAAAAAAAAAAAAAACCCAAGAAGCGGAAGTAAAACAAAAGGCCCCAAAACTTAACCTCCATTACCACAAATCCCCCGCCCCCCCCACCCATTAGTAGACCCTTTCCTACAAGACATTTTGATTACTGATTAAACATATACACCTCAATCTGTATCCATATCAATCACAGACACAAAACCTTTCATGTTTCAACTGACACCTCCTTACCAAAATATATGCTTACTACGGCCACTCCACTCATAATATACTACTTAGCAGATTGGAAAAATGGGTGGGACTCACCGGCACTGTGCTACAATGGTTCAAATCTTACTTACAAGATAGGGACTTTTTTGTGTCAATT
The DNA here is from genome assembly GCF_006386435.1 of Epinephelus moara. Classification (NCBI taxonomy): domain Eukaryota; kingdom Metazoa; phylum Chordata; class Actinopteri; order Perciformes; family Serranidae; genus Epinephelus; species Epinephelus moara. The sequence continues at coordinate 10,835,255 of NC_065517.1, read as the reverse complement.
GGTAACCATGAATCTGAGCGAACTACGATCACATGTGGGGTTCCTCAAGGGTCCATTCTCGGACCACTTCTATTCAACATCTATATGCTACCCCTAGCCCAGATTATGGAACATCACAACATCTCCTATCATACGTATGCCGACGACACACAACTCTATATCTCAGTGTCATCACACGACTACAGTCCCTTACTCTCATTGAGTAACTGTATTCATCAAATCAATGACTGGATGTGCCAGAATTTTCTCCAGCTAAATCCAGAAAAGACAGAGGTATTAATTTTTGGCCCTAGAAATGAAAGGGCAAAGATCAGCGCCCACCTTGGCTCTATGTCATTGACAGCTACAAATCAAGCCAGAAATCTTGGTGTTATTATTGACTCAGACCTGAACTTCAACAGCCATTTAAAGTTTATTACTAAATCTGCCTATTACCACCTGAAAAATATAGCTAGAATTAAGGGGTTTCTGTCTAAACAAGACATGGAAAAACTTATTCATGCATTCATTTTTAGTAGGTTGGATTATTGCAATGGCTTATTTACAGGCCTTAACAAAAAATCAATCAGACAGCTGCAGCTGATTCAGAACGCTGCCGCCAGAGTCCTTACAAACACCAGGAAACTGGACCATATTACACCGGTCATTAAATCGCTACACTGGCTTCCTGTGAGTCAAAGAATAGATTTTAAAATCTTACTGTTGGTCTACAAAGCCCTGAATGGTCTTGGACCAAAATACATGCTTGATCTACTGGTTCCCTACGAAGCATCCAGACCCCTTAGGTCATCTGGAACAGGTTTGTTGTGTGTTCCAAGAACAAGAACCAAGCAAGGTGAGGCAGGATTCAGTTATTATGCTCCTCACCTGTGGAACAAACTTCCTGTAGATCTGAGGTCTGCTCAAACTGTCAGCTCCTTTAAATCAGGGCTAAAAACACTATTGTTTACTGAAGCGTACTCTTAGATTAAATACTTACCTGCTGTATTCTACTGCCCGTACTTTTTAACTACACACTGCTGATTTATGCCTTTTATTATTCTACTTCTTTTCTTATGCTGACTGTTCAATGTATTGAGCCTGTTTTTATTTTATGTTACTTTATTTTATTATTATCACTATCATTCTCAATTTCTATTTCCCTTTTTAATTGACTGTTTTTATTGTTTTAAATTGTGTCTTGTTGCTTTTAATGTCTCTGTAAAGCACTTTGAATTACCTTGTGTTGAATTGTGCTTTACAAATAAACTTGCCTTGCCTTGCCTTGCCTAGTACTATACTATGATGTTTTTAATGACATTTTGATGACATACTATACTATGACGTTTTTTTATGATATTTTGATGACACACTATACTATGACGTTTTTTTTATGATATTTTGATGACATACTATACTTTGATGTTTTTTATATTTTGATGACATACTGCGTGGTTTCTGTGTGTGTGTGTGTGTGTGTGTGTGTGTGTGTGTGAAGGGCCACATAGGGATATGGAGTACGATGACAGCGGTTGTGTGTCTATGATCAACGTGGCTGATTTGCACCCATGACCTCTGTGGTCACAGGGGAGGGGTCGCTTCAGGGAAAAGATTAAATCTCCTCTCACATGTCTGACGCAGGAAGCACAAATGTACACAGCAGTCGATTTGTTATGGGCATGAGCAGCGAGCAATTATTCCTACAATGCTTTTCGCTGATGTTTGTTGTTTTTTGCACCAGTGGTCTTCCACACATCTGGCTGAACGTGACTGATGCTTAAAATTGGAATATTTTATGATCCCAGTTGATATTTCATAGCGCTTGCTTTCAAGTCATCCTTGACCTCTTCCCATTCTCCTCGCAAAGTACTAGAATACAGATTAGACAGGAGTGACATTGAGGGATGTGTTTGTCATTACACGTCAGAGATTGGCGTCAGAGGGAGTTCGACACTGCAGAAAATGTCTACTTTTATTACCACTGGGAGCTCTCTCTGTGGTTTTCCATAAATCAGAGTTTGGTCTGGATAAAATCACTTGCTTGGATATTTGAGATGGACATTTTCTTGAGTGTGAGGTCCACGGCCTGGAGGACCTTGATTTACACCTCCAGGAATGTGGAGAGTGACAGGCTTGATGGCTCACGTACAGGATTGATTACATAAATTACAGCCCCATCACATGAAGATAGCCCTGCCCAGCCAAACCCTCCTACACATACAACAGCATTTATCTGCATTCAATGAATACACTAACGCAAATATGCAGTACAGAACAGCATGCAGGGGTCTAGTATCCGCAATGCACTTCACTACTCTACAACCTTTACAGAGTTCTAATGGATCCAGATTACACATGTAGAGGTCTCCAACATTTAAAAAATATATCTTAACAGTCCTTCAGGACATCAAATTGGACTCTACAGTTCCTTGGAATCTTGATACTTACCCATTAACACTTCAGACAATGTTACAGTTCTAACTGAACCAGAGTATGCATGAAGCAGTCCCCAAAATCCAGACCAACCTTTACAGCCCTTCAGAATTACAAACTGACAGCACTCTGCGTTCTAAAATCTAAGCTACTCTACAATCTGCACTACACCTATAAGAAACAGATTTATATGCCCTGGCTTTCCTACATGATCCACACTACGGATTTATGGTCATTACATTTTAGAGTATGGATACCTGTGCCAAGCCAGACGAGAGCCAACAGAATCCGTCAGGACCCACTCAGCCAGGTTCAGGCAAATATTTTCAAATGATTCAGTTCACATTCAGCCTTCTTGACATGGTTTTTGAAGTTCTTTTTAATAAGAATATAGTGTAAAAAATAATAAAAATGATGGACCTACTGTCTGTGTTGGTAGGGTTTGTTATTTACATGACAACGCATGAACTCAGCTTACATTAACTGCATCAGGCTCAGGTTGGTTCGGACATAAAAAGCAAAACTTGTTGGGTTCGGGTCAGGCGCCGTTACTCCAGGTTTGGACAGAAATATGCAGCCCAACCCACACTCTGTTGTGGATAAACAATACACCTTAACAGTCCCCCAAAGTCTGGAATACACCTTTACAGTTTCTCCAAAATCCAAACATGGTCCAGTAAATCCACCTAAACTATCTTACAGGAAACAAAATTCAGCTCCACATTCTTCATGAATCCAAAATACACCATTGTTGCTTTATTATCTCGAAAAATCTGGAATACGTGTTTATACATTGCCAAGAATACAGAATTATCTTTTCCAATTCTTATCAAGGACCTTTACGGTTCTTGTGAAGTATATGTTCATACAGAATCCATAATTCTTTGTTGGTTCATAAAATCTAGGGTAAATGTATAAATGTCAAGGATCCTGCATCTTCGTTACTGTGTTGTCTCAACAAATTTAGAGCACGTGTTTACAAATTGTCAAGATTCAAAAAAATATTTTTAAATAGCTAAGCTATCGTCAATAGCAACCGCAATTTTTTTATTCACTCGACCCAGATTTTTTAAAATGGCAGCCAGCAAAAGAACATTGTACACTACACTATGCCATGCAAATTACGAAGTTCCTCTGTTTGATTGCCGATGAAAAGATGAAGCAAGTGTTGATGATGTCACTGCAGTTTCATGCACTGATGCTGTGGCAATCACCTGAGAATCCTGCCTGCTCTGAGGGGGTACCAGCTCAGTGGCCTAGTGGTAGAGTGTCCCTGAGAGTGAGAGGTCGTGGGTTCGATCCCCGGCCAGGTCATACCAAAGACTATAAAAATGGGACCCATTGCCTCCCTGCTTGGCACTCAGCATCAGGGGTTGGAATTGGGGGGTTAGATCACCACATGATTCCCGAGCGCGGCACCGCTGCTGCTCACCGCTCCCTCAGGGGATGGGTCAAATGCGGAGAACAAATTTCACACACTCAGGTGTGTGACAATCAGTGGAACTTTACTTTACTTTACCTTTACTATCCACAGTGGAAAACAAAATACAGAGAAGCACCTGGTACCAGAAGTGAGTTGATATCAATTGACTGAAGGGGACTGGAGGATCCAAAACACATGCCTATGGTTTATGTGGATCAACAACACATCTCTCAGGACTAGAAAAATACAGTACACCTCAACTGCCTCGATGATCTTTACCATCTCAATTAATCCAAAATACATCTTTGAAGGCATTTTAAAATCTAGCAAACACCCATATTATAGTCCCCCTTTAACTCTGCCGTCCTCCACATCCAATTTTTTTTTGTTTTCCTGTGAACAACACCTCCACAGATCTCCAGGGTCCAGAATGGACAGACAATCCATATGGATGTGTGGAGGAATACATTAGTTGTGTTTGGTTACCATTTTGATGTGTGTACAGGCAACACAGTCTGCTACAGATAAGGTTATCCATTCTGATGCTTTCATAAAAACAGTCACCTCAGGGAAAAGGACATCTCAAAGAATACACAATACATAATTCATGATTTGAATACACCCGGCCGGCTGGATACATTCAAGGTTTCCTCCCTGTAGCTTAACGCAGCAGGTCTTCTTCTTCATCTCTCATTTCTCTGTAAAGCAGTAACATGGCAGTTAACCTTAGTGTGCCTTTACCCCTTACAACACCCTGAGAGGAAATAAAATGCTTCTCTATTGACTGGCCCGGGCCATAATTGGTGTATAGCTGCAGCCATAACACTCAATAAGGGAGCCGTGCCAGATCACAAATCTGCAGATCTGTCGGCTCTGCCACACAGTTTTTACTTCCCTCAGTATTTCAGAGGCAGGCTGGCAGGGGTCCCGTCCTGCAGCAACCAGGAAACAAAAGAGGAAGAGAGCCCCCTTCCTCCTTGCCAGGAGGCCCAGGGGAGACACTGCAGCTGGTTCCTCCGCCTCAATCTGAGAGCAACACTGCCCTCTAGAGTGTCTGTCGATGTAGCTGCAGCTTCAGAGAGGGGGTGGGGAGGCTGGCAGACAAACTGGACTGGTGTGTGCTGCCGTGGTGGTGGTGGTAGTGGGTGGGGGGGTGACAGTGTCGGGGACTGCTGATGATGACAAATCAGATTGTTTATCCCCACTGGGTGTGATTCAGTGCTTTGTTTTCCCATGCAGATGTTGACTAAGCAACAGCAACTGAGTCTTTGTGTCTGTGTCTGCATGTTTGGGGGGCATGTGTGCATTATGTGTGTGGGTGGGTGGGTATGTGTTAGTGTCCATGGTGCAAATACATTTGGATTTAAAGTGCAGATGAAATGCTCATTAGAAGAGATCCCAGAATTGTGATGTTAATTGTTAATTAAGGATATGATGACATACCATGAAATAATTTCAGACCGTGCTCAGGGTTTCAATCTCAGCTCTCAAGCTGATTTTTGTTTTCTGACTGGGTGACAGTGTGGACTCATTAAGCTGATTCAGTTCTCTTGTTGACAACCTCTACCTTTTGTCTCAGACACAGCAAAAAACTTCAGCCTTAACAAGATTTGAAGTCTCAGATTCAGCCTTTAAGATTTACTTTCCTCAAAACAAAACTACCTGTATGGGTGACTCTGGAGGGCTGAAGAGGGTTGTTCCAGGTTTAGGATCTTAATGAGTATTCTAGATCCATGAAAACTATAAAGACTCTTAAGAAATCAAGGCAGTTGATTTTGGATCCCAATAATTCTGCTTGTTTAAAGTGCAGTTTCTGTCCTTTTCAGGAATCTTAGAAGTAAGTGCTAGTTGGTTGGAGTCTGCCAGATTAAAGGAATACTTCACCCACAAAATGATAATTTGTATATCAATTACTCACCCTGTGTAACACTGAATTATGATGAAAATGTTGTTTATCTTGCATGCCTCCACATTGAACAAAGAATTTATTAATATTAGAATTTTTTTGATGAATTGAACTCATAGGGGTCCATGTTTAACAACAGCAGAACTGAAATATACACAGTATAATCCAGGTTCTATTTATCCATTCATGTGCTCTGTGATTCTCAAACACATGAATTTTTGCTAAAACCTTACAAGTTAAAGCACCTCCATATCAACGGCCCAGGCGTGCTCCTCGTCAGTGCAGGAGATGGTGTTTCAGGTTGTAAGGTCTTGTGGAGGGATCGACAACCTTAACTATCAAAAGGAAAAAAAAAAGAAAAAATCTGTCTGTAGCCAAAAACATTATTTGAGCATCATAATTAAGGTAGCACAGCCTTTTAAGTTGAATTTAGCCTATCAGCATAACTGATAGATCTAAATGAGCATTCATTAACATGTTTTAGAACAAGGTGGCTATTCTGCAGTGGGCTGTTTTTGATGATTTGGTCTTTTAACTTTGCAGCATTGTCGCTGAAAGCAAACAAATTTGTCCATGTACTATTAAATTCTGTATTTTCCCCTGAGACTTTCCCCGTTTTGGATTTCAGTTCCACAGCCAGCCTAGCCAGGGGGACTCAAGACTACTTCAGCCATTGCTAGTGATGTTTTTAGAGATAAAGGCCCCAGGCCACATGTATGATGCACATTTTAGTTAACGAAATGTTAAATCATTTTTTTCAAATGGGTGTACAGGCTATGCATTTTTAGAATAACTTTTGGCCTACATCAATGAATGAAAATTAAAATGTTCTACATGGAGCCACTAGAGAGGGGCTAAACACACACACATGCGGCTCTGGAGCCACAGGTTGTCTACCTCTGTTCTTGTGAAAATGCATGTGTTTGGGAAGTACTGAGCATACAACCGGATAAATGAGACCTGAATTATACTGCATGAGTCGTAGGAGAGTTTTGCTGTTGTTAAACATGGACCCCTATGACTTCAATTCATTAAGACTTTTCTCCATTTTTGGATTCTTTGTTCACCGTGGAGGCATGGGAGAAAATCAAAGTTGTCATCAAGAATTCTACGTAACACAGTGTGATTAACTGATATGCAAATGGTCATTTATGGTGTGAAGCACTCCTTTAAAGAAGTTTGTGATAGGACTTCACCGCCAGATATTTTTCACTTGTTTTAAGGAATAAGACTGTCTTTTTATGTGCTTGTGATCAAACCAATCCAACTTTATAGAAGGGATGAACAAAAAGAAGGATGGCAGCTGATTATATTATGACAGCTGCATGGATAATCATGAATTTTTATTTAGTGGGAAACACAATTTTTTTAAGTTTAGTGGCTCTTGATTTTGTCTTATAAAGCTCCTCGTTTCTCATTTCATGGCTAACTGCACTGTGGGTTTTTTTACTTTACCCAGTAGGACACCAAAATTACTCTCTCAGTGAAATCATTCCATGGTCCAAACTTCAGCTGCTACATTCAGTGTTTAAAAGGCATACAAAGCATTAGTTTATGTGTGCTGATATCCCAACAGTGCCGTAGTTACCATTGAGGACACTGAGATCATATCCTGCATCGTATTTCTATGAACTGTGGGAATTCAGTCGCATGAATGAGTTTACAACCCATGATACACACATGTTTAAGGTTTATTCTGATATACAGTATATGAGACTAAATGTCTTAATATAGATTAAACACTCAGAAGATATTACAGGGTTTTGTTGGAGGCTAATTCATAATTTCTTAGGTAGGTGAGGTTCTGCTGAAGGAATCTGAATTTATGATCTCAGTATAAGTGAAATCATCTTGCTCTGTTGGCTTGCTGCATATGAGACTGAAATGGATTTCTTGCAGCTGCTTTATTTATTGCATGGTTACATACAGTAGACAGAGCAAATAACATTCTGGCGTGCATATTCCACATCACTCATATTTCTGGGCAACAGGTCTGTTAAAGAATGTGATTTAATCAATCATTTTCCCTCCTAAACACAAAGAAATACAGTGAAAGCCACTGCATGGAAACAAATGAAAGAGTCTATTTTTGTGGGACTGACATTCGGACTATTGAGAAATCTCAGTTGTCTGTTTCTGTGTAGTTTCAGCTCAGCCTTCATCAGCTCAAGTGTGTGCTGAATGTAGATGAATCAAGCTAATGAGTGTGCCCACGCCTGGAAGAAACAATCTAATCCCCCAAACATTGTAACCATGCAAAGTAAACTGCGATACTCTCGAGCAAATATTTGGCCATTCTAATTGATGTCTGTCTTTGTTTTGAGCCTCGTCTCATTTCCAGCCAACGTCATCTGTGGTTCTCTTCTCTCTCTGCCTCTGTGTCGTCTGTCAGTCCGTCTCCATCCTCACTGTCCACAGTTCTTCCTGACATTACTATCATTTCTTGTAATAGTTTCTGTGTATAGTATTTACCCATTCAGGTCTCATTTGTATTTGTGAACCATTCTTCAGAGCAGTGACCTACAGTTGAATAAAATAGGCTTTGCTCCAGACAATAATCCTTAATCATCATTAAACTAGTTTAATAAGCACTTACACTATATGTTATTACATATTTCCATTACTTGGATTGCTGTAGCCATTAAAACATGAAGTTTGGTGTTGAATATTTAATCGTAAAGATTGTGTAGTTCCAATAGAAAGGTATTAATGAGCCATTAAAAAAAAACATTGACAGCTTTAAAGCTGCATTAATTGAGCTTTAGCCACTTGGCAGCAGCTGGAAAGCTGTAAACACACCATCAAAGTTGTTGCTGCAAACATGTTGGCAAAATGTTTCCTACTGACATATCTTGCAGACTCAGAGCAATGCTAGAATTAAGCAGTAACTAACAACAGGCCATGGAATGTCAGACACATTCTACTTTAAACCGCTTTTATTAACATGTTCATATAGCATTGTTCTTACAAAGAAATTGGCCCTCTAGGTTGCCTGCACAGAGTGCAAGGTGGTTGCTGTGCAATGTACCATGCTTGCAGTTAATGTTCCTCACTCCTCAGACCGGTAGGAGAGCAGTCAGCTGTTACATGGACGCAGAGGTGGATCTTCTATGACGGCCACCTATGGCACCACTCAACAATTTTTTATTTATTTATTCATTCATTCACTCTCAAAAAATCGAACATAAGGAAAAAAATAATCCAAACAACTTATTTTAACGGTCAAATTGTAGAGGGGGCACTACTTACAGTTCTGGTAATGCTGTTGTATGTTTATCAGGGAGTGTTCAATGTAGTCAGCTCAGGATCAAGGATAACAAGGATATCTGAGTTTTTTGTGTTGTCATTTAACTAAACCGATAATATATAAATGCTAATATGCATTCTATGTCAACATTAAATACTCATATTCTCCTTCTTCGGGAGAATGGGATTTGAAAATCACTACGACTCTTCGGTTTGTGCTTTTAATTACAGAGCTGGAGTCAGCCTAGTTTAAAGATAGGAGCTTGTTCTAACTTTGATTTTACACTTCTGTTGGTGTTTAGCCTAAACAAACAAGGTACAGCATGCCAGTGGTGGAGCCCGACGTTGGGCTCATCTCAAATGTAGGGGTGTCCAGGGGCATGCTGCCCCCTCATTTACAACAGCTATATGCTCTATTTTACAAGCCATTTGTGAAAATAGATGGCCTAAAAATCTATACATCATTTCGGAAAAACATGATAGCTGCCAAGGAAAAAAATAATCCAGTAGAGTCTACATTCTACTTTGTATCTTATTGTTTTTTCAACTGTCTTCATTATTTTGAAACCATAACACAACAAATGCTGAGGATGACTACTTTTCACTCTTACCACCAAAAAAGAGGCAAAATTGTCTGATGCTACTATTTTTAAGTGACATAACATGGGTAGTTGGGTGGCACGGTGGTATGGTGGTTAGCACTGTCACCTCACAGCAAGAAGGTTCCTGGTTCGATCCCAGGTGTGGGAGCCCTTCTGTGCGGAGTTTGCATGTTCTCAGCGTGTCAGCGTGGGTTTTCTCCAGGTACTCCGGCTTCCTCCCACAGTCCAAAGACATGCAGGTTGGGGACAGGTTAATTAGTGACTCTATATTGTCTGTAGGTGTGAATGTGAGTGTGAATGGTTGTCTGTCTCTATGTGTCAGCCCTGTGATAGTCTGGCGAACTGTCCAGGGTGTACCCTGCCTCTCGCCCAATGTCAGCTGGGATAGGGTAGTGTTGGAATTGGCATGAACAGCATTAATATTTTTTTAGCTATTTGCTGACAGATCTGTTACATCTGAATCCATCCCATAATAACCTAAGCTACCCTACCAAGTACATGTAGTCTTCAATACTCTGAATTGAACATTTATCCAATTATATTAGATTTCTTTAGAGAATAACATAGATTGGGAGCTTTTGACAAAATTCTGGAGCCCCAGGAGCCACCCCTCTGCTCTGCCCCTGCAACCTGCTAGTAAGTGTGTTTTAGAGTTTTTTCACTTTTGGCAAAGCCAAACTAGCTTTTTCCCCTTGTTTGCTATCTTTATGCTACACTAGGCTAAGCACATCCTGACTCTAGCTCTGTACCGCAGACATGACAATGACAGTTAATCTTTCCATCCTACTCCAGAAGGAAAAAAGCAAATTAACCTGTTTTACAAAATTTTGAACCACTGTATTTGTTTAATGAATCACCCCGACATTCACAATTTGAAGAAGGATGAAAAAGGGGAGCCTTAATGAATGTATTTATATTCTGCTTGTTATTTTGTCCTCTCTTTGTCTCTGTAATGTCCTCCAGTCTGCATGTTCAGCCACCGAATCCTTTTGAAGTGTGTGATAATGACGTCCTCACACACATACAGTGAACCCAGACGGTGTCAGAGGGACTCAGCTTGGAGCGCAGGTGTTTTCATTTGGCAGACTCACTGTCCTTCCTGCCTCAGAGATATGGAAAGCAATTTACCACTTATGTCAGACTGGACACTGACAGCGTCTGGACTGAGAGCGCATCCAATTAGTGAAGTGCGTTTGTCGCCCAAAATTCCTACAGGCCAGTCTCATAACATAATAGAGGGGATGGATGAAGCTTGTGGCAGAAATAGAGTTAGAAAAAGTGAATGAATGTAATTCGTGCCCTTTATTTCCTCCCAGTGATGTGCATGTGTGGGTGGATGGGGTGATGGATAGTTTAGGCTGTCTCACAGGGAGATTTGTCTGTCAGACAGGGTGTGATGCCGCCTGGATTCCTCTGAGCTCTGAGAGATTGTCTGGTGTTCGCAGCAGCAGAGCAGAGAGGACGGACAGCAGGTACACAGAGTCCTCTGGAGACCACGGCTCTCTGATGTGTTAGTGAGTCACACTCTGCTGTGACCAAATCCTATTGATTTATGACACAACTCCTCTAATCCAATTCTCTTGTTTCTTTCACACTGTGAGTCTCTGTTGTCTCTCTCAGTTTGGTTACACTCACTATATTTGATTGGCACAAACAGAACATGAGCAACACTTCAGATGATAATACACAAGCAGAAAATAATGTTGTTAATCATCTAAATGTATTTTTCAGAGCCACAGTCACAGAGGCATAAGGTAGTTATGCCTAAACTAGTTACCGTATAATCTTATCATCACATGATCAAATAGAGGCAGCCATCTCTGCCAAGTCAGTCTGCAGCTGATCCTGACAACAAAGTGGACAAGGTTCAAAACCTCGTCAAATTTTAGGGTTGAAACTTGTTTATTTATTTATATTATTTTTAACTGGCAAATTTGACCACTTTTAGCAACAGTGACAAGCTAAGACACTGTTAATTAGAAAGTACTCATTTGAAGACAATGGGAATTTATTATGATCTCATTTGAGGACATTCAGACTTTATTATTGTCTCATTTTTTTTTTTTTTTTAATATACTTTATTAATCCCCGAGGGGAAATTCAATTTTTCACTCTGTTTGTCAATTACACACAGGTCCGAACACACACATGCACAAACTGGACCTATGCACTAAGTGGAGAGATGTCAGAGTGGGCTGCCCATGACAGGCGCTCCGAGCGGTTGGGGGGTTCGGTGCCTTGCTCAAGGGCACCTCGGCAGTGCCCAGGAGGTGAACTGGCACCTCACCAGCTACCAGTCCACGCTCCATATTTTGGTCTGGACGGGGACTTGAACAGGTGACCCTCCAGTTCCCAACCCAAGTCCCTATGGACTGAGCTCAAACGAGACTAAATTATCTTCTAGTTTGAGGACATTTTAACTTAATTATTGTTGACAATGTTTAGTTTTTTTAAACTTGTCAGGTCCTAGTAATCCCAAATTGCGAGGGAGGGTATGGTTTTTTTTTATAGTTTATTTATAGTTTATGTGGAGTAAGCATATATTTTATAACCTATTTTGTTCTAGATTACGACAGGCTATTTAAAAAAAAAAAAAGAAAAACATGATGAAGATGGGTTTGCCTTTGCAAAAAAACAAACAAAAACATCCATTTTCACAGGAAGTGTGCAGTTTCCACTCAATGGAAATAAACTCAGCCAAAAAAGGTTTGTTGTTAGGTTTAGAAGAGGACATCATGGCTTGGCCTAAAACAAGTATGCTTGTTACTCACGTGATGTAATGTCATGTGATATACATCACAAGTGTAGTATGCTAACTGTACTAGCACACTGTGTTGCTATTAAGATAACTTAATTGACTTTCGGTTGCACATGGGACACCAACAGCCATCTCCTGGGTGAAAGTCCAGTGTTTGTTTGACCCAACCACCAGACTTCCTTGCTCTTTATACTATGCCAGTTGCTCAGAATGTCAAAACATGCCACCATCCGGTGTGCCTCATACTGCCACTAAAGGGTGCCTCGGTGCATCTGTATCTGACGCCAAGGGCCACTGACCAAGCATTGATATTTGATGAGTTGGCAGCGGGACCAGGTTGTCTATGCATATCAGACAATTAGTAATATTAACTGTTACTGTAACCAGTGTCTATGAGTATGCAGTTCCTTAATCTCATATTGTCATAGATTTCAACTATACTATAACAGTGTAACAGAACTTTTGAAATTAACTTGTGGCTTTTGGTTTTGGTGTGTCATCCAAAGATTTAAGTGGCCCCATCAGGTCACCCCTATAAAAAATTGCTGGGGGGACACGGCTGATTTCAGCAAGTGCCCAGAAACAGCATCTGTCTACACTCAAGTAGCCATAGTTTTTATAGTGAGAACAAAATTTTCATGGTATGTTTTTTTCATTTTATTTTGCTATTTCTTTAACATTCTGATCCAATTACGCACAAACAAAATAAAATAAACACTGAATCACATTTAATTTTGTCTTAAATTATACTTGACAACAAAGGCTAATCAACTTATTTACTCCCTAGCTTGGTAAGGGTGCTAACAGTGCTACACACACAATGTTAAGACATATTTAAATGTAGCCAATAAGCTGCTTTAAAATTAGCTACCTTTCACTCTTTGACCAGTAGGGTGCCACATATTTACAGTTTAGTTGGATTATAGCATTGGGACTGACAGTGTCCTATTTCCACATATAGTTTAACACGAAACTGTTATCATTCAGATTTATTTGAAATTATGCTTGTGTGTTTCCACTGTGGGAGTCCAGTGTTTTTACAGTGTGTCTGCATGTGCTGGCAGTCTGTATGAGTGTGTGGCTGTGTGGCTGATAACAGGACACAGTTGTGGAGGGGCTTTTCCTGTTCCCCTCAGCATTACATGTCTCTGTTCAGTATCCACACCGCTATCTGTCATGTAACTCTTCACACCGAGGCTGCAGCAGAACACTCAGCTGGCCAAACACTTCTTCTCTTACCTCTGTTTGTTAAGAGTTGTGCCGGTGCACCACATCCTGTTCTTATGAGTCATTTCATTCTGGGCTTTAAGATTAGTGTCCAAGCACATGGGGTTTATGTAGGTCTGTTAGAATACAGACCTTGTAGGAATACTTAATGCTGGGTCAGGGTCTGAAAGTCACTGGAAGGAAGCAGAGGAACTTCTTTACAGCAGCATATGTGTGAAAAAATATGACTAGCAAAAATATTGGCAGCAGCAGCTACTGTACTTGTCAAAGGACTGACGCCCACAGAAATTCAGAATTCAATAGAATTATTGGCAGGTGAACTCTATTAGGTTTGATTGAAAATTAAAATTTCACAGGAATGTAGTGTTGTTTTTGGCATTAATTAAAAAAAAATGAGGATGACTAAACATAAAATTGTGTTTATTCTTTTTTTCATATTAATTAGATTCAAATCTCCAAAAATCTTTGAAGTGAAAAATATAATGCCAACCACATAGAATCAACCGATTCTCTGTTTTTCTGCATATTGTAACGTCAGAACTTTAGGTATGTCTGGTTTTCCGGGAACATGTGACCATCTTAGTCTCTGAATAGAAATCCTTTGCATTCAGGTAGACATCCTGGCATGTTGTTTGAGGAACAGTAGAACAGCCTTCAGACAGTTGGTTGCAATGGCCCAGGCAACATTTGTATGTGGGGCCAATGTGGGTTGTAATTGGGCTGAAAAATGGGCCTTATATAGGAATGTCCAGGGGTTCAATAATTGCCCCATGCCCATTGCCCACATGGAAGGGTTTACCCAAATTGGCCATGCATGGGTAATGCTAGGGTTACCTGGGTTCCAAGTGGGTATAAGCCCAACATGGGGATCTTATCTGGAGCCCACTTGGGTAAAATTAACCATGTGATCAATCGGCATGGGGCCATTGTAGAACCTGTGGACAGTCCCATACAGGGCCCATTTTTCAGCCCATGTACAACCCACTAGCCCCCACATAGAAATGTTGGCTGGGGGTCAGGTGATCATATTAACATTTGAGCATGTAAAGTAATTAGAACAAACTACTGCAACTGAAAAGTTGATTCAGTCATATCACCAAATTAAAGGCATTCGAACATGCATTCACGGTGACTCTTAGTAACATACTTGCCAGAAAAACAGGGATCAGGAAAGTATTTTTCTCAGGAAAGAGGAACAGATTTTGGCAAGGATTCCTGGGAACTCCTTGGATCTAAATTCCTGACATTAAACCCTAATCTTTATGATGTGCTGGGGAAAGGGTTGGGATTCCCCATTATATTAGAATTATGGTCAGTATTTTTTTATGATTCATCAGATATTCAGGTTTTGCTTTGCATAATAGAGAGTGTTATTTATGACAGGCCAGTATTTGAAAGCCAATCATGTGGCCTTTTTCCCAGCAGACATATTAACAAGTACAGTTACAATGGCAATGGTAACACGTTCTATGAAGACCACATCTATGATGCATTACAAGGCCATTCATAGTGAATTATGCATTTATAATGCTCCACGACAACACTCGTAAACACACATAATGCTTTCTGATGCACTATCAGCAGTCATAAAGCATTATAAATGTCACCTATAATAAATTATAGGTGTCTTCTGGATTCTCTTGACTAGTTATAAACTAAAGGTTGACTGATGGAGCTTATGATGCATTATGAATACCCATACTCACTTATACACACTTTGATAATCAGCTGTAGTAATAGTACGGTATTGTAAGTTATCATTGTATGTGTTAAATAAAGTAGGCTACATATAGATGTAGCCTATAATAATGCATGCTTTATCAGGGGTTTCATTGTTGGTGTTAAGTAAAATGTGTTGCATTTTCATGTATTTAAAAGAATCTATGAGACTTCTTAAGTGATCTTACACTAGAATAATTTGAAAATAATTTTAAAAAACTAGACCCTCTCACATCTGCAGACAATGTGTCATTAGTAAGAGACTTTTTAGTCACAGAATAAGATTTTGCAAAGACTGGGCATCTTGCAGGGTCTCTATTTGCAAGATTGTTAGCCTCAAAAGGAAAAGAGTGGACAGACATTGTTGCAGCCCTCAAAATCCCCTGGGAGTATGATATGCTATAGCTTGCTAACTAGCTAACCACCGTCCCCATCCCAAACAAGGTTAGCCTACTTGTAAGATAACGTTAGCTACTTTACTGTTTGCTATTAGCCTACAAGCAAACTGTAACTTTCAGATCTCAGTTTCACTCATATAATTGGTTACATGATGTGATTTTTTTTAAACTAGTAACCTTTAGTTAAAACCTATGGTTAGCTTGTATGCTAACAGCAAACACGTACAAACACATACGGTGGTTATCTTGCTAGCTATAGCATACTTACAGGGGATTTTGAGGGCTGCAGCAAATTTTGTCGACTTTTTACATTACATTGTCTAACTGAAGCAAGAAATCTTCAGTTGAAATGTACGGTTAGCTCGTGGGCTGTTGCTAAGATTCCAGTAGCTAACGTTAGCTTACAAGCAGCCTTGTTTGAAATGGTGAAAAACAGTTTGCTAGCTAGTTAGCTATATCATATAGCATACTCCTTGGGGATTTTGAGGGCATTTGTGCATTATGCAACCACTGAGACAAAGCAGAAATATACCAAATAGATGGTCTTTCTACTACAAAATCGACTTCTCAACGTAGCATGTCTTCGACTGACAACAAATGAAACTGACTCAACAAATTTTTGGCGATAACATTACAGGTAAGTCATTGTTTGTTTCTCCCTCATGTAAGGACACTAAACTCTCACAGTGGACAGAGATTCAATTTTGGTTAAAATGACAATGGGTTGACAATATGTTTAATGTCTAATGACTTTAAAATTTCACACTGTGTGGACATTGTGATATTTTGCAGACGTTTTGGGTTTGTTCTCCGTATCTTACAACTAAATGTTATTCTATGTCAAGATGGCGTTTGCATGAGATTTTAGGAAGACATTTGATTTTGTTTACTTAACAACACAACTTAAAAATAAAGAAAATGTCAATGTCATCTGTTGTCAGTAATCTATGCCAAATTGATGTTGGCACTGAACGTAATGCTGACATTGAATTTTGCTCACCCAAAGTCACAACGCAAATTCAGCCAAATATCAGCGTCAAACAGTGTTGGTGGCCAGCTGGGATTTCACTTTGCCAGAAGTTACACAAAATCCAAATTAGTGTATTAAAGATATCGATTTATTGGTACATATCAATACTGAAAATTTAAACACTCATTTTCTGCAGTATTGATACACCGCAGAATGATTACAGACCACAGTCATCCTGGTGTTCTCTGCTACTAAACAAGAACAGAAAAGTTGTAATTGTTATGTTATATAGCCTTGTTATATTAACCCTTTGATAAAAAAATTAACTTGTTTGGCCTAAATGTAAAGATCACAGACCTACGGCTGTAGGGCTCATTTACCCTACTTTGATGTATGAAGACAATTCCATTAATTTCAATTGTCGATGGTGGAAGAGATCGTAGTCATGTGCCTTTTAACAGAGGCAGCGTTGTAGATGGAGTTGATCTGTGAGGCCATTAAATACATTGCGACATGTGGAAAGAAAATTCAGTTTTTACTATATTACCAATTCTTTAAATTCTGCCATTTTTAAAATGTCTTTGCCGTGTCCTATGGTTGTGTCTTGTTTGAAATACGCTATACTGGCCCCACGATTTCGGATGTTACTAATCCGTTTTGTCCGTGTCCACAAGCTTTCAAAAAACGTGCACAAATATGGATGAAATAAATGCAGAGTTGAGTAGTAGAGAGAAAGCTCTGTCTGTGTCCGTATAGGTATCAATCATTGAGCATAAATGGTCCTTAACACTGAGCTGTTCATGAGATGATGACCTGTTCTTCCCTCTCTCTTTAAGGAAACCAGTTAATTATGGAACAGAATACGGGTTCATTATCCAGTCCATCTGGTGGCACCCTGCTCCCCAGCAACTATAAGCTGCTGCAAAGTTTGGGACAGGGAGGCTTTGGACAGGTGGTGAAATGTCTCAAGACGGACACCAATGAGACTGTTGCAGTAAAGATACTGCTACAGCACCAACAATGAATTAATTCATTAGCAGCTATTTTGCTTTCATTTAAATTTCAACAATGGCTTCCCTGCCTTTAGTGCTTGATAACGTGTCAGCTGTGTGTCAGCAACTACGGGTCCATGTCATTGGTCCGACAGCCCATTGGTCCGACATTCCCATTAGTCTGACGGTCCGCGGTGCTGAACGGCTCCCGGCGGGCGTATTTCTACCTTGATGGTGCGCCACGACCGGCTCTGGGTCAGCTGGGAAAGGCTTGAGGCGAAGCAGGCTCACAGCTTATGTGTTTGTCACTTTCTTTTTCATTTTAACCCACACCATGATTTTTTCCTAACCCTAACCAAGTGGTTTTTGTGCCTAAACCTAACCAGACCTTAACCACAGGGCATCATGATTTCAGAACAACGGGACTTCGGAACAATGGGTTTAATATGGTCGGAACAATGGGATGTCGGACCAATGGGCTGTTGGCCCAATGGGCTGTCGGACCAATGGGCAGTTCCCACAACTACGCATCAAACCAACATTGTCAAGTTCATCGACTCATTCACACTGAGGGACAGCAGAGTTGCTTTGGTTTTCGAGATGCTGGAAGTGACTCTCATGGACTACATTGCTGTCCATAGAAACTACACTCCTATGGATTTACAGGATATCAGGAGTGTAGTCCAGCAGGTATGTATACATTAGCATCAGACACAACACTAAAGTCAAAAAGCTGTCAGTGTTGTTCTATTCTCTAACTGTCCTCACTGATCTTTGTACTTGCAGCTGGCAATCGCATTAGACGCCCTGAAGACCATTGGACTGATCCACACAGATATAAAGGCCGACAACATAATGCTGGTGGATCGAGAAGCGCAGCCCCTCAGGGTAAAGCTGATTGACTTCGGACTGACTCTACAAACCTGGAGGGCTGAGAACAAGCAGGACAAATCTCATCAAACAACGCACTTCAAGTGAGCTACACAGATACATTAATCATGATTCTACTAGTTTGTAGGAGATTTCTGCTCAAATACGAAATTGTTCCTCATACAGTGTCTGTCTTTGTTTCATATTCAGAGCTCCAGAAATGTTCCTAGGACTTCCATTTTCAGAGGCGATTGACATGTGGTCCGAAGGTGTCGTAATGTCAATCATGATGCTTGCTGCTGTGATCTTCGTGGGTTTTGATGATTATGATGTAGTAAGTCACTGACTGCTTCCTTTTATCTCTCTTCCTAATAGATCTAATGCTGCTACATTGGTGTATTCTTAACTTTGTTATCTTAAAAAATAATTGGCTCTAGATCTTTAAAAGTATCATGTGGAGTTTTCTTACAGCCAAATACAGTTACATGTTGAATTTGTTGACTTCTTCAGAAAACACTTACAAAGCTGATTTTTTTGAATGCTTAGAATCCTGCATTGTTTATGTCCATGTTTGTTCGCAAGCAGTCATCTTTCCTGCCTTTTGCTGGGTATGTGCTACCTTTCTGGGCTCATTGCTGCCACCAACTGTAGATAAATGAAATAGCGTGATGCCATAAATGGAAATGCGTCACTATGCGTCATGCGCATATCTTGCAAAGAAAACACAGACCCCCTAAAGAAACATTGCTCATAGCTCAGCTAGGATTTAGTATCCTTAGAAATGTTTCAAAGGTCCAGTGTGTTGGATTTAGGGGCATCTATAGGCAGAAATGGTACATAATAAAATCTCAACTATGCTTTCAACTATGTTTTATGTTACCTGAAAACAAGAATCGTGTTATCGTTACCTTAGAATGACCTGTTTATATCTACAAAAGGAGTGGGTCCCTTTTCCACAGAGTCAGGCATGTTGTTTCTACAGTAGGCCAGAACGAACAAATCAAACACTGGCTCTAAATAGGGCCTTTTATGTTTTCACATTTCCACATCGACCACCATAGTTTACCTACACATTTGACACACAGGAAAGGTTTTAGTTCTGCAACCTCACTGCAACATGCCAATAAACCTACACACTGAACCTTTAATACGAGTGTAGATACACAACATCAGATTTGGTGCCACAGAAATATATGCAATACTGGAAACAAACACACATTTCGGTTGGTACCATAATGTATTGAGGTTTGATTCCCAGCTGAAGCTCCACAGGGTACAGCTAGTCGGTGTGGACATAAAATCTAACCTATCCTAAACTTTTAGGTAATACGATATTGCATGGAGCAACATTTGGCTTGCTGTTGTAGCAGCATATCTGTCATAATGTAATTTCTACTTTTAAGATGCTATGCAACATACAGAGTTCATAATAAATATTTTTTGGACTGTGGGAACACTTCCAGTCATAAAGAGATAAGTACCATATTGTTGCATAATTATCTATGACGTTGTGTTTTGTCTCCAGATGCGATGGATAGTGGCATTCCGGGGTGTACCCCCAGACCATCTACTGACTGCTGGGACGAAGTCAAAACTTACTTTGTAAAAGAAGCCTCAGGCCACTGGAGACTTAAGGTACGACAAACAAAGATTCATCTCATCCATAACATTCTCTTCCCTAGTTAAGATTATACTTTACAACATTTTCTACAATTTAATCAGTTACTGTGATTAAGAAGAAATACACTTAACCTTCTTTCAGACACCTAAGGAGTATTGTCAAAGTGCCACACCACCCTGCAGATATCAGCCCTTGACATTCAGCAGTCTGTGTGTTTTGGAGATGGTAGGTGTTCATGTAGATTGTGCTGTAGTTGGTAAAGATGGACTTTAATCAATTCTTTATTTATGAATCAGAAATTTTACTTTGGATTTGCCATTTGTTTGCCACATTAGTTTCCCCCGGAGAACCTGAACATGCGGGGCCCTGACGAGAAGAGGGAGTGCATTGACCTGCTGAAGGCGATGCTTCAGATTGATCCCAATGAGAGGATTACCCTCAGTCTAGTCCTCAGCCATCCATTTACTACAAGGGGCACCCTCCACAAAAACTCTGAGACAGTGTCTGCAATCTGCAGTCTGCAAGTGGACTGAAATGGGAGATTTTTTCCGACGGCTTTATATACACATATCAGACTGTACAGGGACATGGCAAGCTAAGGGTTCACATGATCTGCAGTTCATTTATGCGTAGTAAAAATATGAATTTAAAATATGTCTAATTACATTTCAATTCAAATTTAGGAATGCTCAATAAAATTCTGACTGGTACAAATTAACTTTCAAGTAGCATGGAATATTTATGTTAAGATACCTCTAACACTTTCTTTGTTTCAGATATCTCCAATTAAATTATGACAAGTCCAAACTCAAATTCAAGATATTATCTGCAGTGTGGTTCTGTTTTGTCAGAATTTCACAATTTTAAGAAATGTAATTATATTTTGGGATATGTATGTTATCATCACTTGTAGATATCTGAAACTGGGGTTATAAGAAATTAATATGACTTCTATTTAAGATATCTAGCTACAAATGAGCTATATCCTGAAAGTAGGCAGATTTTAGTTAGATAGTGTAGATAGCACAAAAAGCACCAAAAAAGGGACACAGTTAAAACAATATTCATCATACAAACAATAAGTTTTTAGTATAATGTAATAGTATTTTTAAATGTATTTTTTGCCTTTCCAAAACACAAAAGTTAAAGTTTCAAGAATAGGCTAACTAGCTTAATGTCTACAGTAACCTATCTGTTTTAAGAGCACTGTACCATTCAGTTATTCAGAGCACCACACTCTCAGAGAGGCAGAATGTACTGCGGGCACTTTGAGGAAACGGAGCAGCAGAGTTGCAAGTGCAGTGACAGTAATTTAACATCGCTGCTCGTTATATTCATACAGAAATAGAACGCTTTATTTCTTCAAACAACCGCTCTCCCATTTTAATGTAGTGGATTTATAAATGCTCATATAGAGGCTTCCTGGACTGGCTCAAACAAAGTGCATGTGTCAGTCCTGAATGGAACTTTTGCTAATCTGAAACTCTGCAAAATAATTTAATCAGCTCATGGTATGCTGCTCTTTCACTCTGTAAGTAAAACTAGCATTATGCTAGCTAGCTAAGCATGCTAATTTTACCAGTACGCTGTTACTGTAAATCCCTCCTTATACTTGTGTGGTTTTTGGAATTTTACACACATCAGTGCTATTAAAAGGGTTTATGATATCTAGCAAGTTATTTATTTTTTTTTAGTTAAAAAAATAATGAATAATGAATACATGCACCTGTCTCCATTTAACAGCACAAGTGAAAGCCCTGGAACACCTTCAGCACCACCAGGTGTTACCTCTGTCCAGCCATGTGGATCTACTTCAGAGACATTACCCCCAGGTGTTATCTTGGTGCAGCCTGCACCACCTGAATGCCGTCTGTGGGGGGTTGACAGTCCAAAAAGCATGCAGGTTAATTGGAGACTCTAAATTGACACTTAATCTGATCCTATTTGATCTAATTCGGCAAAATCTAATCAAACAATTAGCTGATCAATAAACACTTAAAAATAAGATTACAAATCTGTGTCATAACTTCTAAATAAGCGAGGGAAAACAGTTATATATTCTTCAGTATACCTATCCTAAGTGCCAGGAGTCTTGGTGTAATTGTAATGTAGATGAGGTTGTTGTATAAAAACATTTTAACACGTCACACATACAGTAACACACTGAATATTAATTTCTTAAAGGGATGATTTCTGAACTGCTAAAAAAAATGTTGTGAATGTTCTCTGAAGCTGTTAGATGTTCTGACATTTACTTTAGATTATAATAAGTTGAGAAACACAAAAAGCTGAGGTCAAAGGTCAGGGTCAGCTACAAAGCAGCTGCCCTGGGGCTGTATTCACAAACATTTGAGAACACTAGAGTGCTCTTGTCTTAGCCTAAACATTACTAGCAAGGAGTCCTAGCTGAGGAGTGATTCAGAAAAATTCTCAGGGCAACTCTGAGCAAGTAAGGGACAGGAACTTTTACCCTAGTGAGGAGGTGTTATCAACCCTGTTGCTAGGTATGATACATTCTTTTAAAAGGTTGAGCCGGCAACTTGCGGGAAGAAAAATGAACTGCTTCACAATATGAGAATGTGAAAGCACTGTAATTGTTTGTGTGACCTCTGCTGATAAAAGGTTGCGACAGACTCAAGTCATTACTGCTGCACAGTTTTTCCTGTTTCCAAATATCTTAGTGTTGTGATCACTTTCATTATTATTGCATTGGGTGGTAGATGCGAGCACATCTCTAATGAGAGCACCCACAAACATTACCTCTGCACAATGTAATCTGCAGTGTTTCATGAACTTACTGCCAGTTAGTGTTTAGAGAATATTTCTCCTCTTTGTCTTTTTACCATTTTCTCCTTGAAAAACTTTTAAGCTTCTTAAAAGTCCTCCGAACAGTTTTTCACCTATCTTAAGGGCAAAGATGCCTTATGAATGACTTGGTAACACTTTCTATGAGGCCACATCTATAATGCGTTATGAGGGTTAGGGGTAGGGTTTATGGTGAATTATAATGCATTTATAATGCTCTATGACTACACTCGGGAACACGCATAATGCTTCCTGATGCACTATATCAACTTATAATATAATGGATGGACTTATAATGGATGCTCTTAACTAGTTATAAACTACAGGTTGACTGATGGAGCTTATGATGTATTATGTGTACTTAAACTCACCTATACACCAATCAACTGTAGTAAGGACTCATAGAATGTTATAACACTGCATGCAGTATCATAAGCTATCATTGTATGTGTTAAGTAAAGTGAAGTACTTACTGACTTCACTTTCACCTGTACTGATTTATTATTTTTATTTTTTAGGAGGTACTCCTCCCTATGTGGATTTTGTCCCTCTATACTACCTCACCTGACTTTCTGGTGGTACATTTGAGAGTTTTATCCTGTAAATTTACTACTTGAATCTCTGAGAAAATCCAGTTTTTTATTGTAAATTGACCTCTCCCTGTCTCTCTGCCAATGCTGGAAAAAGCAGAAAGTGAAAGCAAAACCTAGCACAAGCAGCAGTGGTGGGTGAGGTGGAGGCCGGATCCAAAATTTAAGAAAAAACAAAGGAGTAGTTATGCTTCCATCCCCTTCCCAGGGTTTTGTTTTTTTACTCTTTATGTGGGAAAACCATGTGAAACAAAATCTTAACCATAGCCAAGTATTTTTACATACTGTAAAATGAGGTGTGGAGAGGGACTTTCACAGACCAAATTTCCAGTAGAAGTTGGGAAGGGCATGAATGGTCCCATAGAGAATCATTTCTGATGATTTTGGCGACACCCTGACCTTTCCTCTAGTGCCGCAGCCGAGTCACAATGTCAGCTCTCCTGTGCAGTTGTGTAGGGCTGCTGGACAGTCCAAAAATCAACCCCTAAAAGCACCACTCAAGCACCAACCCTCTTATCTGGCTCTGAAAGCTATGTCTGTCTTGGGCAGTTTTAATTATACCTTAACTTTCTTAGTTGGTGTTTGCTGACTTGTGTATTTGCATGTACCACCACATTAAGCAGTGCAAAATAAATAAATGAAAGCTGTCATGTTATGGATAAACCATCCATAATAAATATGGATGGTGAATTGGGGATTAGCCCATCTGCCCTATTGGACTGCACAAGCCAACATATGAAGCTATACTGGAACAAGGTGGTTTTCATCAGTATGGTAAGAAATGATGAGAAAACTGGGTCCAGGTCCAAAACAGATGGCGTTCTGATTCAAGCTGTGAAATGTGCTGCACTTAATCTATGTCACTGAATGCACAAGATGTTAGTGAGTCCTCTGAGTCCCAGAGCAGCTGTATTTAGACGTTTGGCTTTAATGTATATCACAGCTACAGTAGATTGTGTAGAGAGACAGCAGTGTGCTGCTGTAACTCAGCCTGTGTGGGCGGCAGATATTGTATGAATGTTCACATTCTGAATCAACAGCTGGGTTATGACATACTATCATAAATGTAATTTCACCAGGTTGGTTTTGAAATGTATAATCTAACCCTTCGAAAATAAAATCCCTGTTTTAAAGACACTTACTTTAATCCCTTTAACACCCTGTTTTCTTCTTTTATCTGCCACAAAGTTGGAAAAAAAAAAACATTTCACACTGTTAGCATATACCTATATCTGCTGTATCTGTTACCTGGTTGCCATAGTAACATGCCGAGCAATAGTAGCCGGTTGAAAAAACGGAGGCATCATAAACGTGACCCAATCCACCATGTAACAAGTTCAGCTTTGTAAATCTACGATGAAGAAGGACATGCATTTGTCATTAGACCTCAAGAGTACCCAGAATGCCATTTGCTGAGAGACAGTGAATGGAAATACATTCTTGTTCGTTCACCAGAAATGTCCACAGGGCAAGTATGGAAGTGTATGTTAACCATACACTGTGTGAAAAATATTGGTCATAGTGACCATGATGTTTCTCATTGGTTTGTGAAGTCCTGTTTTGAAGCCTCAACTTTACCATCTTCAATTTTTGGAACCAAAAGTGACCCAAAGTGTGAATATTTATCATATTTAAGGGGTGGAGCCGGCAAGGAGCGAGGGGTGGACCTGCTTTAGAGTCTGAGTTGAAGCTTTGCTGACATCCTGTCACTCAAGGCAGCCACGCCCTTAAATATGCACAACTTTAAGCCTTAATAAAATTGAAATGGGTGCATTATTTAATAATTCACTCCCATACAGTTGTGATGAATGAGAAATTAGCTGTACAGATGAAATTGTTTTTTGTACCAGGCTGTAAACATGTTTATTCCGGCTGTAAAGTTGGGCACTTTAACATGAGGGTCTATGGGAATTGACTTGCTTCTGGAGCAAGCCTCGAGTGGCCATTAGAGGAACTGTAGTTTGTGCATTGGCTTCATTTTTTCAGCCCTAGAAGTTGCCTTTTTGGTGTAAACAACACTTAAAGTGCCACTAGAATCCAGAGTCAGATTGCTACGTGTAAACATGCTTGCCCATTGCCAATAAAGCTAATTGTCATTCTAAAGCTAAAAGCTAATAGTTGGTAAAAAGTTCAAATGATTTTCCACAACATGTGACAAAATCACATTTGCTGCTATTAGTCCACTGAAGTTATATGATGCTCTGACTGAGGAATATATTTAGCCAAGATGTGTTTCTATGGCAGCACCATTACATTGGTATTCCATCTGTTTGTGCTTAATTACTTTATCCTAAATTCAGTCTGACATATGTGCTATCTTAAAAACTTGGGATGAAATTGCTAAACTTTTAGAATAAAGTCGTGGGGGTTTCAGTAATGCTTGCCAGTAGGTCAGGCACTCAGACTGATGGCGTTAAATCTAAAATTAAAATTCCATTTAAATATTAGAGTTTAATTTGCTCTAATTTTCAACTAATCTGTTCCCTTGATATCTGTGGAATCGAGCCATCTGAGGTTCATCCATTTAATTATTTGGCCTCAGGTTCCTGTTTTTCCATCAGCTGTCTCGTGCAGAGCCTGGACTCAGAGCAGATGATAGGATAAACTTACATTTGGGGAAATGCACAGCGAATCACGCAGGCACTGCCAGCATCTACGCAAGTGATTTGTGCACTTTAATCTGTCGGGTAGTTTCAGTTTTCGGCATGGACAGCTTACGTGAGCGGTGATTGAATCATTCCATTTTCCCACCGAGTCAGACCTCTGCTCTACATTTTTCAAATCGCTCTCTCTCACACCCCCTCCTCCCTCCATCTGTTTCTAATCAATGCTCACTGCCAAGACTGAGATACACTTCTCCCCGAAGAGTCGGCTCACACACACACAGAAATTGTGAAACAGTGTGTAAAGTGGATAGTAAGAGTAACGGGAGAGCTGCAACTAGAAAACACTCATGGCAGTTGTACATGTCGTTAAAACGATTTGAGGAATTACAGAGGAAGCTACACAGGACGTGTATCTAAATGTTTATTCCACTGGATGTTTACCTGAATTTGATATTTGCTTTTAATCATGTAGTTGTAAATCTCAAACATTTAGTACCACAGGAAAAGGATACTTCAATCTCAAAACATTGTTTACCACTGTTAAAGGCCTTAAAGGGGACCTATAATGTTAAATTTCAGGTTCATACTTGAATTTCGTTTTCTTCTTGAACATATTTAAATGCTTTAATGCTCAAAAAACACTTTCTTTTTCTCATACTGTATGCCTGAATATGCCTGTATTTACTCTCACAGGCAGACATGTTCAGGCAGAAATATGAATAAATCAGGGATATATTAACAACATCAGCAGGGTGTTTTCCTGACGTTAGCAAGTAGCTACATGTAGCTAACTTGAGTTAACTTAAAGTTGAGACGTAACTTGACTACATGATGTTACATGATGACTTGCAGGCTGTTCTCATGCACGGTTTACATGTAAACCTACAAAAAGTAATGCATCTCAATTCGTACATATACCACGTTATCAGGAAGGCTGCTATCATGTAACCAAAGTGCTAACATGAGTGAAAGAAAAAGTAGTATGAATACCAAAGGTCCGTGTAGGCAGGCGGGGTGGGGTGAACGATGGGTCAAACAACAAAGGCCTTTCCCATAGAAGACCGGTGTTCGGAACTCTGTGAAACCAAGTGAACTCTGTTATTTTAAAGTATGTTGTCACCACATGTCTTTTATTAAACCTAACCAAAGTAACTTTACTTGCCTAAACCTAACCAGTGTAATTTTACGTTAAGTATGTAACATTATTCATGGGGCACTACTTCATTAGATATCATACCAACTGTTGTATGTGGATACGTTGTGACGTGATGTTACGGACATACGTAACTTAAAATAACTCAACATTGACTTATGGTTTCACAAGAGACACAAACAGCTGTCTCCTGGGTCAAAGTCCTGTGTTTGTTTGATCCATTCACTGCCTCCTGGCTCACAATTATGCTGTTATGATATATAGTGCATTACTTTTCGTAGATATAAGTATGAACAGTGAATGAGAACAGCCTATGTTTTGCAGGACATTAAACTCTGACCTGTTCTTCTTAAGTGATATACTAGGAATTGAAGCACACTTTACTTTTGCTCTCATTCACGTCAATCCTGATGGGCGTGTCAGCTAAATCTCTAAGGCGCAAATGTTATTGCAAATCATTCCATTTCCACAGATAATACTTCCTATCTAATGTCAATCTGATTTATCTTTTGAAAGTTGTGCTATTGGAAATGCAACTTTTTGAACTATCGTTAAAGTGATTTGGTGTTTGTCATGATAGAGGTTATAGTTTTCTCTGGTATGTGTGGGCAGTGTAAGGAGACACCACAGGCCAAGAGGAGAGGGGTGACCTGCTGTACTCTCTGACCTCCTGGCCCTCTCAGGAGAGGCTGCCATGTCTCTCCCCTGCTGTTCTGATTTGGAGGTGAACCTAAGTATGCATGAGTTAGGAGTCATCTGCTTTCAAAATAAGTTTGAATATGTGATTCATTTTCTAGTTTTCCTATGGGGGGGAAAGAGTGGTTCCTTGGAAGTTGGACTGTTAGCTGCGATGGATGTTCATAATGGACAGTTTTACCGTTCACCTCTGATTTCTCTCCACATAAGTTGGCTAACCTGGAAATTTGTTTAGATCGGACTGTTTTTTAGGGATGTCAGTGTGTACTTAAACTTAAGCAATTACTTTGATGATTTGATGAGTGGATATAATAAAAGGATTGATCCGATTTTTTTAAGTGGAGCTGTATGAGGTACTTATCCATAGTCAGTGTATTATCATGTACAGTATGTTTGTCTTATTGTGTGACTTTGTTGAAAACACAAAAATAACACAATAACTTAAACTAACTCATCAAAGCAGCAGTAAAAAAAGCAACTCCTGTGTTCTGCAAGGTAAAATTACTGTTTTTGTCAAAGGACTTTGGTGGCTTAGGTAACAGTTTCAGGTCCCCACTGGGAAGGGCTGTCTGACATTGAGGTAAAGCACTGAAAATACACTAAATAAAGCATACACTTAAACTGATATGGATTTTTTTAAAGGTGGCTAAAATCCGTTTTGTTTCTGCCCCTGTCCACAGCAGTACATTGCTCAGCTTCCATGCTGACACTCGTAACAGCTTCTCCAAACTGTGAGCGTGCCGACTGACATCTACTGTAGATAATACACTGACCTCATACAACCCGACTTTAAAAAATCAGAACTATCCCTTTACCCTGCGAACCCTTTCATATGCAGGCAAACAGCAGAAAATGACATATCATTGATACACTGTAATTGTGGCAAAGCCTTGTTGTATTGTATTGAGTCAGATCTTGTGACACTTACACTGCAGCGCTGCGGATGGATTCCTCCCTGTTGCTTTTGGCTCAGAGGGCAGCGTTGTACTGTGCCATGCCTGGTGTATCAATCTGCTACCAAACCTAGCAGTGCCCTTTGATCACATGAATGGCCTTAGCTGAGTAGGTTGGCAAAGAAGACCACCCGGGACAAACTCATCCCTTTTGTAGTTAAGAAGTTAAGAATACAGTGCTGCAGCTGTGAAACCTCCTAGATCACTGAATACGACCCTGGCCTGCGAGTGATTCCTGGTGTTTACACTGTGCTTGTGCTGAGAATACCAATGTGCAGTGGGGCCAAACATGGAGAAGGAAAAGTCCTCTCCGTCTCAGTGAGCTGGTGAAGTAAACAGATTGTGGCTCAGCAAAGCCTCACAACAGCTTTCTGGTGGTTAGTGCCGCCTGTTTGTCATTTACTTTGCATGAAAGCGTTACATAAAGGATGAAATTGGACTCAGAAGTGCACAACTGGAGTCTAGAGTTGCTCCCAAGAGAGCAATTAACTCTGTTTTGGTTCCACAGTGGTTTTAAACAGTAGGCAGGTAATATAAGGGTAGAGACAAAACAAAACAGGGTAGTGCTTTCATTGGCTAAAAGCAGGGTGAAACTGTTAACTTTAAACTTTAAATTGTAACTTTTTGAGTTATGAGGGAAAAAATCTGTTGTGTTCCTCCTTTGATCATTTTATTTTTTGATGTTGAGCATCAAGGTAAAATTAATTTTAGCTAAGAAAGAAGACATAGGTCATCCAGTGGTCATGAATATTTGGTACAGACTGACAGGCAGTCAACCAGTTGTGGGTCACCAGTGCTAGCCGGTACTTGGTGCCCTCTGTGGTTTTACTACTCCTTACATTAGTTTGGGATGTCATTCAAATCCAAGGGTAAGGTAAAGAGTACTGAGGTTACGGGACTACCAGTTACTATGAGTTGCCACCGCCACAACTTCTCCAGTAAAAGAAAGACACCTACTGCAAACTAACCCTCTCCTTTCCATTGTATAATGTAGGACAAACAAAAAAAATACCGAGTGTGCAGGGGCTGCCAATAAGTCCACTTCCCTCCACCTGTTTTAAGACACATTTTGGGCCCACAGTAGCTCAGTCCATAGGGACTTGGGTTGGGAACTGGAGGTTTGCCATCCAGACCGAATATGGAGTGTGGACTGGTAGCCGGCAAAGTGCGATGGAAATGAACATGCATATGTGATGTACATGAAGCATCTGACTCAACGTCACAAAAGTATCTGTTCCACTGAAGACGTGACACATTTTGGCAGACGAAAACATCAGATCAGTGTGGACTGACAAGGAGACTGTACCATTTTTCACATTAGGACATTAGATTTGCAGTCATGTCATCTTTCCATCTTTTTTTTACATGGTTCTCCAATGTTTGAGGTAGAACTTCAATTGAGCCCAAAAATAAGGTCAGACGCTACATAAACCCACTAGATTCTGTCCAAGCCCAACCCAAGACAGAAACACAGGAGCAGAGTATGGTTGAGAAATTCCGGGTAATATCTGGTTCGTGCAAAGAATCAAAGTTCTAGTTTGAAGATTGACTGGTGCTCTTTTACTAACCCCATTTACTAACCCCCATCTTTTTGTGCTCTCTCCTTCTGCAATAGTTGAAAATGGCACCCAGTTAGAGAATAAGCTCAGTCGTTTGGCTTAACGCACCCAACTCACATAACAGTAACAATATTGACAGAAAAGTATGGATGGATGGACTCTTATTTTCTTTTGCCAGTTTTCTGGAAACTCAGTTAAGATTTTCATCACATTTGGATGGAAACTTGACTACAGACTGCTGAAATACCTTGAACAAAAAGAAACGTCTAGTGCAGGGGTTGGCAACCTTTACTATCAAAAGAGACGTTTTTGGTCAAAAAAGAGGAAAAAAAAATCTGTCTGGAGCTGCAGACAGAGCCTCATAATAAAGGTAACAACCTTTTAAGTTGAATTTAGGCTATCAACATTACTAATGGATCTAAATGAGCATTCATTGATATGTTTTAGCACAAGGTGGCTATTCTGCAGTCGGCTATTTTTGATTATTTGGTACTTTAATTTTGTAGCGTTGCTGATGAAAGCAAACAAATTTGTCCACGCACAATTAAATTTGCTCTTTACCCCTGGGACTTTTCCCTTTTTGGATTTGAATTCCACACGTAGCCTAGCTAGGAAGACCCAAGACTACTTTGGCCATTGTTAGTAATGTTTTCAGATCAAAAGGCCACAGACATATGACACACATTTTAGTTGACAAAGTGTTAAAAAACATTTTTTTAAATCAGTGTGTAGGCTTTGCATTTTTACAGTTGAAGAATGTAAGAATCCAGCAAACACAGGACTTTCACCGAGGAGACTGGTGTAAATACCCCAAAGTCAACGTTGACGTCTTTTAATAGGAACGTAGTGTAGCATACTACGCTACTGACGTATGTTACCTCAGTACTTATTTAAAGCTAAACCATAATGTTTTTTTCTAAACCTATCTGTCTAGTTTTGTTGCCCAAACTTAATCACAAAGTTTTATAGTGTAATATCGACCATTTCATTACGTTAAGGATGTCTTTAAACCTGTGATCATAAGGACAGTAATAAATTTCATTTTAGGGTCGATAATAAATGTTGTTTTGGAAGTCATTGGAAAATGATCTATTCGGGGTGTTGTAAATAAAGAGTAGATAACCAAGTCTATGTGGGCTTGTTGACAAAAGGTGGAAAATGTTCAGAGGATACACTGGGTTATGATGTGCTCCAGTCACTTTATAGCAAATCTCCTGTCAACCCCAGCTCTCAGATGTCAGTAAACCTCTTTCATGGGAAACGCCACCCCAGAGGCTTGAAGCTAAGATACTTTTTCCACCAATACAGAAATGTTTTTATCTTCCTTTGAAAACTGGAAAAGTAGCTGCAGTCACATTTTATTTGATGCTACCTTCCACAAAAGGTGAGGAGAATTCATATGTCACTTCTTTATAACCCTGGTTCTGTTAAGAATAGTAAATATAGAGCTGCCTGAGGCCTTGTTTTGCTCTTCTGTGACATCTCTGCCATACATAACTGGAATGTGACAACCTGTTTATTAGTCATTTGAGACATATAACTTCCACGTGTGCCTATGGGCTAGCACGACATAACTTGGGACATATTTGGAACTGCTTACAACATGGTCTTTGTAGTGAAGTCGCAACTGTCTTTGGATCAGTGGTAGAGTCATTCATCTCAAGCATGTGGCCTTTACAGTATCCAGCAATTCAGATCCTGGGGAACTACTGTTTTTAGCCTCTGACAATACATCCTTTGTGCTGGAAGTGTCACGCTCTGGCTCTTCCTGTTAAGAGCCTCGCACAATATCTATAAATTTAGCACCTTTGATGGTCTGACCTTGGAAAACAAACAGAAAGCTCATGTCTACGGGCTGTGAGGTGGAGCTGGGCCGGGATATCAGAGCAGCTGTTTCTTTTCTGCCTGCGGAGTGCAGAGTGGGTGTTGAAGCTTTAGACCCTCTGCCCACCCTGGCCGAACAGAGGGGAAGGGGAGGGGGAGTGCAGAGGGAGGGGTGCTGCCTGTTGAGCCCAAGGTGAAAGGGTGCCTTGGACCTGCAAATGGAGACGGAGAGCTAACACTCAATCTGACTCTGAGTCAGGGGGGAGATATGCAGTTTGGATGGGTGCACTGTCTGCCTTGAGCCTGCCTTCTACTCTAGAGACAGAAGCCCTCTGTTGCTCATTTGCCTCTCTGTCTGTCGTTCTTTCTCTCTTTCTCTCTCCCCCTCTCACTCTTTCTCTCAGTTTCCAGCCTTCCCATCTGTATGTGATTTAGGCACAGGCTCAGGGGAGAGGCAAGTCCGCTAGGGGAGAGGAATCAGGGCAGGGAGGGAGTGAGAGAGAGAGAGGAAGTCCACACAAGTTTGTTTTACAGGACTCTGGCCGGGCCGGGACTAGGCACAGTGCTGCATCTGGAGGTCGGAGCGGTGGAAAAGTGAAGCCAGCAGGAGCAGCCGAGCAAGAGGAGCTGCCCAGAGACTTTCCTCCAGCCAGGAGACACTGACAGAGACACAGACAGAGAGGGGGGATCAGTGCTCTACTGGCAAACACACAAATATGGCTGCTAAATCTCTGTCCTGCCTCTGCCTTCTCTGCATCCTATCAGGGATTGCCTATCCAGCTTCTGCCGCCAGGCTTGGGGAACAGCAACAGGCTGTGCCGACAGTAAGTTTTATCTCTTTTTGGCAAACAAACATTGCATGCTAGCACAGTTATTTTTAGTCTCTGACCTTTTCTACCTACTGCATGTGCATGTAATCAGGCTGATGATACTGTAAACAAATGTAAAGGTGAAAACTGTAAAAGATGAGGCCAGCTTGGGAGTGTTTTGGTTAGTTATGGCAGTCTGGAGAGCTGTCTGATGTGTCTGTGTGGACTGACAATGGTCCTGCTTTGTGTTCACACATGTGTGTGTGTTTGTGTCAGCAGACGTACCCCAAGGCTAGAGCTCAGATGGGCTCTGAGTTACTGTCTCCACCACTGTCATGCCCCTCCCGCCCCTCCCTGGCAGTTCCCTAATAGAAACCAGCTGGCAAATGTTGAGCAACACCCCAGAGAGACAGAGAGAGGGAGCACAATAGACAGTAAGGGCATGAGAAGCCATAAGGGACTAGTGGCCAACATTTCCTTGGCTTAGTGTGTACCTAAGGATATATACTCAGAGGCCAAACTTTCAGCTAGGCAGACAATTTTCTTTAAGGATTAAAATTATACTGTCTTATCTGATTGTGAAGATTTTCATTATATCTAATCTGTTCTGGCACTATCTATGGCCTCTTTACCCCCCACAATTGGCATTTAATGTATTTGCATTCTGTAAATGCCTCCCCATATAGCAGTATGTGACTGGCTGCTTTTCCTGTATGATTCAAAGTGTGTACCCACAAAGAACAAAATATTGAATGATGCAAAATGATGCATGCATGTACTGGACAGGAAAAAATAGTGCCTAATACAGAAGACAAATCGTGTTGTCTGACAGTTAACTGCTATCTTTTGTCTTTTTTTATTTGCTGCAACCAGTAGGTCTGCAGCTTGTTTTGTTGGTTGGTTGGTTGGTTGGTTGGTTGGTTGGTTGGTTGGTCATTCAGTCATCAATTTTTCCACCCTTTGGCGGCCACACTTTTGCCCCAAGGAGGCTTAAATTTGACTTGAAGGTCTCAACTATTGCAAATTCATGCTTGTTGAAGCAAGATTGCGTGATGAATCCTCCAGCCTACTATTTGTTTGTCTGCACTGTAAACGGATACAAGGGTGTGAAGGCTGCAGTGGTGGATGGGCGTGTAGGGTATCTTCCATGCAGGAAACTGAAGCTCATGTCCTGTCACACAACTGCTTATGACATTTGGTTCTTTGTTAACCATAACTTTCCTAGCCTTACCCACAAGTATTAGTTGCATAACACTACCATAACCATAATTCATTTGCCATGACCACATGACTTTTCTAACCTTTACCATACCTTTGCAGAAGACTTTGCAGAAAGTAAGAATTTTAAAAGCACTAGCAGTGGACATGATTTTATTTTATTTTTTTCAATCATGATCTGTGGTTTTGCATTTTCAAACAACATTGACACTCTTGTCTTGCAATAGAGTTGTTATCATCAACTCACCTTGAGCAAAGCCATTGCAAATGCGTGGCAGATTGTGTGATGTGCAACAAAATCCTAATGAGCCAATGCATAATTTTAAAAACCAACCCAAAATTATATCCTGATGTCTTGATCTATAATAAGTTTGCTTGGTTGATGGACTTTCTTGTAAAGTTTTGATGTCATCTTAATCATCACTGCTGCACGAGCTTGTATAATGTACATGTGCAAGCCACAAATAAGTAGAACAAAATGTCAGGCCATAGATAAACTACAACATTATCCTTTTGCAGAAATGTTTCAGTGCGCTGTGACTGTAATTATGCAGCCGCTTAAGAAGATTTCAGGGTTGATTTGTGTCCTTTGGCCCCAGAGAACTCAACTGGGAAGCCATGTTTCTTGGCTAGGCCTATACAGTGACTTTGCTCAAAACTAATCAGTATGAAGAAACATCCTGTGAAATGTCAAAGAGAATGTAGAAAGAGAAACAAGTGCAATTTAAACTTTTCTTCCCCATTTATTTTCTATTGTACATGTTTATTTCTCAGTCTGAGTTTTCAGAGTTGACAGTCCCAGGGGACAA